>NW_015161998.1:99383-99585 GCF_001447785.1 Gekko japonicus | reverse complement strand
AGCTTTATTACTTTTAGGAACTGGATAAAAATGGAGGATTCCTGGAGGTGTGGCCTTCCCACCATCATGTAGGGGTGAAAAGAACAGTCACAAACAATGGATTTTTCATACTATACATCTCTCAACAGTTCTCTCTGAGCCTAGACCTGGGAACCCTATTTGCAGAACCTTGCTACTCCTTTCAAGGATGCAAAAGCAGGAA
>NW_015161998.1:97556-99364 GCF_001447785.1 Gekko japonicus | reverse complement strand
AGAGAATTGGGAGAAGCAGCTAAGGGCTGGGATAGTTCTGCTGAGAGAGAGAGAGAGAGAGAGAGAGAGAGAGAGAGAGAGAGAGCGCAGATATGGTATGAAACCCAGATATTAGAGCAGCAATCCCTAATGCTGCAGGGTTTTGGGGGGGGGCATGATAACTGCTTGCTTTTTGAGTTGGGGGGGATAAAATCCCAAAGGGTCCTTGAAAAGGTGGAGGTCCTCTGGTCAATCCCTACCAGGTGACCAACTAGAAAACACTGACTTCATAGAGTCATAGAGTTTGGAGGGATCTCCAGGGTCATCTATTCCAACCCCCTACACAGTGCAGGAAATTCACAAATGCCCCCCCCCCCCGACACACACCCCCAGTGACCACTGTTCCATGCCCAGAAAATGACAAAGAACCTCCAGGATCTCCAGCCAAACTTGCCTGGAGAAAAATTGCTTCCTGACCCCAAAGGGGTGATCAGCATTTCCCTGGGCATGTAAGAAAGAACCATGAGAACTAAGCACTGAGGCAACCCTTCCTGCCCTCCTTCTCATGATCTGATTGAATTCACAGAATCAGCATTGCCATCAGATGGCCATCTAGCCTCTGTTTGAAAACCTGCAAAGAAGCCTGTTCCACTGGAAGCCTGTTCCACTGAGGAATTGCTCTAACTGCACTACAGCTTTATGCTCTCTGTTTCACCTTAGACACTGTTATGTAGTGGGTAGCCGCATGGATGAACGACAGACAACGACGTGGTGCATAGCACGCTTTATTAGCACACAACAAGACAAAGGGATAAACGGCCGGCAGGCCAACTATATACACGCCTGGGGACCGCCCCTGGTCACCATTGGTGGGTTCAAATCTCCCGCCACGGATCCCATTGGTTCCCCAGTGGAGGGACTAGGATCCTAGTCCCCATTGTTGTTTCGGACTGAAGCTTGGGCATATGCGCTGACCTCCGGGGGCGGTCAGTGGACACAACACCCCTCCCCCCATAGTCCGGACCTTGCCCTATGAAACATAGTCTTTCAGGTACGCTGGGGGCTGTCGTACTCTTGCTGAGCGTCTGGGTCCCTGTGCTGGGGCCTCGGGAGGCCTGACCTCCGGAGCGGGCGTTAAAGGTGGCGCCAGGGCTTCCGCGGCCGCAGGTTCTGGCTCAGGGGGCCTCTCTTCTGTAGACGGGGGCTGGGTGCCCCGGAGTGAGTTCTCTGGTGCAGGCGGGGTGATATCCGGGGCCTCCGGGGAGTCCTCCTCTAGTTCAGTCTGCTGTCTCGGTACCTCTGCCTGCCCGTGATCTGGAAGCATTCGCCGCCTGAGCTGGTCGATGTGCCTCCTGAGGATCTGGCCGTATTCTGTGGACACCTCATACATGACGGTGCCCGTCGGCCTGACGATGCGGCCTGCGAGCCACTTAGGTCCCCTGCCAAAGTTCTCGGCAAACACCGGCTCCTCGGGGAAGAACCCGCGGGGTGCTTCCCTCTTGAGGATCTGGCCGTATTCTGTGGACCCCTCATACATGACGGTGCCCGTCGGCCTGACAATGCGGCCTGCGAGCCACTTAGGTCCCCTGCCAAAGTTCTCGGCAAACACCGGCTCCTCGGGGAAGAACCCGCGGGGTGCTTCCCTCTGCTCCGTGGGGTTTCGTTCAGTCCCCCTCCGCTAGGCGGCTGAGGGCCTCCTTCGCCGTCCTGACCATGCGCTCGGCTTGGCCGTTGGATGCCGGGTGGAAGGGTGCCGTCCTGATATGCTGGATCAGGTTGCCGCTCAGGAATTGCCGGAATTCCTCGGAGGTAAACGCCGACCCGTTGTC
>NW_015161998.1:87293-94512 GCF_001447785.1 Gekko japonicus | reverse complement strand
CATCGGATCGGCTGCTTCGCGTCCTCCTGGTCCCTTGCGACGGCCCGGCTCAGTTGCGGCTGAATCCCATCCTCGTCGCCACTGTTATGTGGCGGGTAGCCACATGGATGAACGACAGACAACGACGTGGTGCATAGCACGCTTTATTAGCACACAACAAGAACAAGGGATAAACGGCCGGCAGGCCAACTATATACACGCCTGGGGACCGCCCCTGGTCACCATTGGTGGGTTCAAATCTCCCGCCACGGATCCCATTGGTTCCCCAGTGGAGGGACTAGGATCCTAGTCCCCATTGTTGTTTCGGACTGAAGCTTGGGCATATGCGCTGACCTCCGGTGGGGGTCAGCGGACACAACAGACACACAACTCTGGGTTTGGAAAACCCTCCCTTTTGTTGTGTAGGGAGGAAGCCCTTCCCTTTCTTTGGAAACTGAAACCAAACAGTGTCTCTTCATGACGGCAAAGGATGCTTCCACCACCATCATCATGGTAGCTATTTTGAAAGTAGCCTGACCCCACAGGGTAGCCATTTTGCAGTGGTGCCTGTTGTAAATGTACCCTTGGGGGGGGGATCACAGATTTGACACCTAGCCAGTTTGTCACAGCAACCGGTCAAACATCATCCCAGCAGAGATCATAGGAAAGTTTTCATTTGGCACCTTTTTGGAGGGAACATTTGCATAAGTCCTCTGCTGTCTGACTGGTCAGATGTGAGCCTCCTCCTTCCCAGGGAAACCCTGTAATATGGTCTAGCAAAGAGGGAGTTTTTGTCCGCCCCTGGTCACCAACAGCATCCATCCCCTTTTGACAGCTATGAGAGCTTTCAGTTCTCATCCATGAACTGTCTCGTCCATCTCAAGTAGAGATGTAACTGCTTGAGAATGCATTTGAGTTGCACAAGGAGTGAACGCCTCCCATTTTTTGAAACTGAAACCAGTACATCATCCAAAAAACAAAAGTGGATAGTCCCACCCTGTCCTCAGAACTGGGGGGGGGGGGTGGATCTCAGTGTATATTCAAAAATTGAGCCCTGCTACTAATCAGGAACTTGTAGCTAATCTCTTAGCTGATACTGATCGAAATGTGATGCTGGCAGTGGCAAAGTTTTAATCTGTAACCCTGGGTGGTATTAAATGAATTGACTCTTTTAGGCAGTTAATATATATTTGGTAACCAACTTGTTTAATTTTGTGAAATTGTAACTGTAATTGTAATTTACTGTATGTATATATGTTGTATTTTGTATTATATCCTATTATAGGTCTATGAGCAATAAAAATGAATGGATGGATGGATTTTTTTTTTTAGTGGTCTGCCCCTCCACAATAGCTGTATCCAACTTGTCAAAAAACATATTGTGTAGTAAACAGGGGTCATTTCCTGTGGGAGTGCACAGGAGTGGAGCTCCGGCAGTAAGGAGCCTAGGGGATGGGTACATGAAAAAAGCCCCACCCCCTGCTCCCAGCAGCCCTCAGTCGAGCCACGAGGAACAAAAAGCAGCCAGCTAAGTTGCAGAACCACCACCCCCGGCCCGCCTTCAGGTACAAGCTCTCCTTCCTCTGTGAGGGCAGATCTGCCCATTCCCCCCCATAGCTAGCAATCCAAAACAGTCCAGTAGAGCGGTGGGTGTTGCCTTCTGACACACTTCCGGTGATGTCAGGGGGTGTGGCATATGCAAATATGTTATGCTAATAAATTATGCTAATGAGTTCCTGCACCTCTTTTCCTACGAAATGACCCCTGGTAGTACAGCCCTTGGGGGGAGGGAAGGCAGTGTGATATAGCCCAGTCTTGTCAGATCTTGGAAGCTAAGCAGGGTCAGGACTTGGATGGGAGACCCTTTGCCGAGGAAGGCAATGACAAACCACCTCTGCTGCTTCTCACTTGCTGGGGTCACCAAAAGTCAGCTGTGACTTGACGGCACTTTACGCGCACACACACACACGGCCATCAGTGTCTGCAGTTTTAAGAAGAATGAGGACCCCTGCACCAGGATAATATACACCGCCTTTCTCACCTATCCATTTTCTCTTGCCAAAAGGGCTTAAAGACAAGTGAGGCTGGGAATGAAGCCTCAGCTGTATACCAATCTGGCCCTATCAAACAAGTACCACAGCAAGAACCACAGCGACACACAAAGAACCGAGGCACCCGTGTAAGAGTATCAGTGGAACCAAGTGAGGTGACAGTGTGTGTTAGAGCATGTCTCTGTGTCAGTGGGCCAAACAACATGTTTTGGGTTTTAACAAGTTGGATCCCTGGATCCAGCTCTAGTTCCCTGCAGCCACACAGCAGCCTGAAAGGGCACAGCAAGCGGCAATGGGGGAAGGGCTCCTGCCACCCTCCCCAACCTGTTCCCTCACACCAAAACAGCACTGGGGGTGGGGTACTTATTTCCCTGTTTTTGCTGCTCCATGTCCACAGAATAGTCCACATGGAGCAGCGAAAATTGGGCATTAACTCCCCTGCAGCTCTGTTTCTATGTGAGAAAATGTCTGGGGGAGGCACAGGTGCAGCCCCTCCCCCTTTTATTTATTTATTTATTTATTTTTGGATTTATACCCCGCCCTATCAAGTAGCTCAGAGCGGCTAACAAGCGGCCATGCCAAGTTTAAAATTTAAAACAATAAAACAATGTTACATACAATAAAATTTGGTGCTACAATAATTCATATAAAAGACCAAGATGCACGGCATCCCACATTGGCGGCCAGTTTTCTTCACAGCATGAGCACCAGGAGTAATATTTCCCAGCTCACGGGCGGCATCTACCCCCCCCCAACAATCGGGTAGATGGATGATGGACTCAGTGGTGGCGTAGTGGCAACGGCGGCTCCTCCTCAAAGGCCTGGCGAAAGAGCTCCATCTTGCAGGCCCTGTGGAACTGCACAAGGTCCCACAGGGCCTGGATCTCCTCCGGGAGCTCATTCCACCAGGAAGGAGCCGCCACCAAAAACGCCCTAGCCTTGGTTTGGGCAAGCTTCACACTTCAGGGGCCTGGTATTCCCCGATCGCAGTGCTCTTGGGGGTACATCCTGACTGTGTAGTTTGGCCCCATGTCTGATGATCCCAGTGTCCTTCCTATTTTTCTACAGCTATAATCCAATTCCTTGATGCATGGTGGCCAGTTAAAATGGTTGCACAGCCCTCGGGGGGGGGGATGATTGAAATTAGGAGATTTTGTGTGTCAAAAACATCCTTTTTGCATATGCCTGCAAATGTGCAGGTTCAGAATGAAGAAGCTAAGCTGCTTTCACTACTGTCAGACAGTGGGTTTTGTATGTGAGGGATGTGTCTGACCATCCGCGCACACACTCACACACACACACACAGAGTGTACTTCAGCATCAACCAAACCTTATTTATTGTGACAAAATGAACAGCCCCCAGGATGCTCATCCAACAGCTAATTTCTCATCTTATCTATTATGTGAATGAGATAGGAAAACAGTTTCCTGTTTTTCACAGATACCGCTAACATGAAAGATACAGAATGAATTCCCTTGAAAAGCACGCAGTCTGATCTGGCCACAGACTCATTTGTTTCAATGGGAGGCACTAATGCCATCAGGGCTGCTCTTCGAGGGGAAATAAGTCTATAAACCCCTCTGTAGAAGCAACCTCAAAAATGCCGAGGAGGTTGACAGACACTTTGTTATCTGTTTATTAAATACGGCACCTGGAGATACGGTTCCCACTTCACATGGAGGAAGAAGAGATACCTTCCCATTAGGACAATGCTCTACTACCTGCACAAGGAGGCTTTGAGGCTGGCATCAGAAAGTGTGTGCAGTATATATTTTGTAGGTATCAGGGGAGGGGGGTGGGGTCAAGGTGCACATTTCAGGAAGACACTACACCTTGCATATACTCAGATACCACCACCCCGAAGTTAAGACAAGGATTAATTCTCAAGCAACAAAATAAATAGGGGAGTGGCATGGCTTCTTCTTTGATTCCACTCTACCTCTTGTGAAGGACCAGCACTCTGTGATCATTCTATAAACTATAAAAGATCACAAGTATAAAACAGCTTGTAGAGATGTTAGTTGAGATAGACATTCATAAATAAATAGACATCTATTCTCTCTCAGCCTAATCTACTTTTCAGGGTTGTTGAAATCATAAGATCGGAGAGGAGCACACGTATGCTCCTTGAGCTGCTTGAAGAATGGGAGGGATTTGAAGAAATCTAATCCATTCACTTGTTTGGTCATTTATCCTTCACTTTTCTCCCCAATGGGGACCAAAGCAACTTACAACATCATTACCACCTCACATTTTCCATTTTAACCTCACAACAACCCTGTGAGATAGGTTCGGCCTGTGCAGAGCTGCAATGTGGCCCAAAAGCAACTGACTCTGTGCTGCTTCCTGCTTCCTGTTTCTAATATTGCAGCTCCTTCTGGCCAGTCTCTCCTATTTTCTGCTTCAGAGGAGAGAGAGAAAGCCTTCCCTCGATTAGCTGAGGGCTCCTTCCCCCTCCTCCCCCTCCTCCTCTGGGGGGGAGGGGGAGGGATAGAGCCAGAGAGGGGGGGAATGGCATCTTGTGGGACTTCTAAGAAGACCAGCAATGTTTTTTCAGGTATAAGCTTTTATGTGCAAGCACACTTTTTCTTCAGAGGGGAGGAGGAAGCCAGAGGGAGGACGCCAGAAAAAGAGAGAGAGAGTCTTGTCTTTAAGACCAAAAAAGGTTTTATTCCAGGTATAAGAGAGAGTCTTCTGTGTTTAAGATCAAAAATGTTTCATTCCAGGTATAAGCTTTTGTGGGCAAGCACATGTCTTCTTCAGAGAAAGAGGGAGGGAAAAAGCCAGAGAGAGCATGCCAGAGAGATGGGGGGGTCCCATGGCACTTGGAGAGATCCCCCTTTCCATTTCTAACAGATGGAGGGGGGGACAAACAGCACAGCTTGCATTCTTTATTACTGGCAACAAGAGTCCAGCAGCACCTTAATAACTAACAAAATTTGTGGCAGGGTATGAGCTTTCGTGAGTCACTGCTCACTTCTTCAGATACAGCTGGAATATGAGTCCATCTGTCCTTATATCTTGGAGAGTGAAGTGATTTCAGATGCCAAATTACAATAGCAGGTGTTGGTAATGAGACTGGAAACCTAGGACTCAGTTGCAAAGGATCAGCTGCAATTCAGCAGTCTCTCTTTCTAATCTCCCTTTGAAATTTCTTTGTAAGGAAACTGCTACTCTTAGGTCAGCAGCTGAATGCCCTGGAAGGTTAAAATGTCCCCACACTGGTTTTTTAATGTTGTGGCTTCTAATAGTAGTAGAAAGAGTAAGAGTCCAGTAGCACCTTTAAAGACTAACAAAATTTGTGGTAGGGTATGTGCTTTTGTGAGTCACTGCTCACTTCTTAAGACTTATTTCCATTTATTCTTTGTATCCTCCTGGACTGAATCCTCCTGTACCAAATTCAGACTTAGGTTTCCTCTCATTACCTGTGCTCATATATCACACCATTGCTGTTATCTCCACCCCTCTGCAAATCACACATAATCCAATCACGCCTGCTATTGTCATTCGGCATCTGAAATAATCTTTATAAAGTTTATATCTCCAATACCTTGTGTTACATTTTATGGCAACCCATGGCCCGGCCCGACAAAGTGATATTTATGTTAGATCCGGCCCTCGTAACAAATGAGTTTGACACCTCTGGATTAGGCTAGGAGTGTGTGACTGGCCCAAGATTATATGCATGTATATAAAATACATCTCCCAGGTTGAATTTGTAATAGCAGAGAAACCTACTAGCTGCATTGTGGTGGTGTTATTTAAAGGTAATTATCTTCCCCTTCTCTCTGTATGGTGTTATGCGACTGCCACAGATACCTATGGGAGCACTTGGCCCTGCTGATGACAGAGAGGCCATTCTTCTGCCACAATAATGTCCAAAGACATTTTACCTTCATTGCCAAAGCTCCTTTTTTCATTTCAGTTCATTTTTGAACAACTGCACTTGGTACTGTCCCGGTCAGCCGCCTCCCGCCCACCCGGGACTGGCCGGGAGCAACCCCAAATGGGCTAACTCACCTGAAAGGGGAGTCAGACCGTCGGCATCAAATACAGAGGCAGTTCGACAGGCGTTGCAACCACGGGAGGAAGAAAGAAGCTACACAGAGCTCAGGGGTCGGGCAAGAAGGCATACAAGAGAACCACGAAGGGGAAATGAAAGGGAAAGAAGAGATGAAGGAGGGAGGAGTGGAATTCAGCCTGCAGAGCAGAAAGCAGCCTCCACACCCAGCGATCGACAGCAGGAAGGAGGAGCCGCCCCGCCAGAGCAGTCAGCGTGGAATGTTATAAAGGGGGCGGGGCTAAGCAGGGAAAGACCCTGCTCCCTCAGTTGGGCCCCTCAGTTGATCTGCAAATTCCACCGGGAGTTCCCGGGAAAACCGGGAGATCTCCCGGGTTGACTGGGAGACATCTGGATTTTTGGGGGGGAGCTGGTTTTCGAGGGGGCAGTATGTCAGCAAGCTGCCAAGAGTTTCATATGTTTCCCTTTCATGTGCATTCCTTCCCTTGCGCTTAATTGCCTCTTTGCAGCAATCTTTCAAGGCCGCTGGAGGAGTCGCTTGGAGAAGTTGCTTTGGCTTTACCCAGGATGAGTTGTGGGAAGCTCTTACCTGTTTCGCTTTTTAGCCGTTTGTTCACAAGCCTAATGCCCGTGCGCGGGAACCCCTGTGTAATGTACTGCCGTCATTACCACATGCAAGGTATTCAGCCTGACATGCCCGGACTTGCCCGGGCTGGCCAGGCACAATTTATCTGTAGCATCAGCCGAAAGACAAAGGATCCGGAGGATCCTAGCCGGCCCAATCAAAAGGGCTAGCTTCCCAGCCGGGAGACCAATGGTCGCCCGGTTACTGTAAATAGCCTATCGGGAGTAGGGGGTGTGTTTAGGTGTACTGGTGGCGGGTTTTCTGAACGCATATAAACCGGCCTGCGAGCTGGTTTCTTTGTCTTCGTTCTGATCTAATAAAGTACTCTCTGCTGAATCACTCAACGTCTCGAGTACTTTTCACTGGCGACGAAGGTGGGATTCACCTCTCATGGAACAAAGACCCGGAGGAGCACGCACCAAGCCCCGATCTAGACCGCCGCCGCTCATCTTTGGATCATCGCTCACTCGCTAGTCTCGCTCCGTCAACCGTCGGCTGCCTTCGCCACGCCGCGCTCATTCGTCCCTCGTAGCTACACCTTG
>NW_015161998.1:78136-83574 GCF_001447785.1 Gekko japonicus | reverse complement strand
CCCCGAACAGCACCCCGGAACTCCGCCGTTCCACGAGGCCCAGGAAGGCTCCCGCATACCTCCAGGACTTTGTATGTGGGTAGTTTGGACTATGGAGGGAGGGGTGTAATGTACTGCCGCCATTACCACATGCAAGGTATTCAGCCTGACATGCCCGGACTTGCCCGGGCTGGCCAGGCACAATTTATCTGTAGCATCAACCGAAAGACAAAGGATCCGAAGGATCCTAGCCGGCCCAATCAAAAGGGCTAGCTTCCCAGCCGGGAGACCAATGGTCGCCCGGTTACTGTAAATAGCCTATCGGGAGTAGGGGGTGTGTTTAGGTGTACTGGTGGCGGGTTTTCTGAACGCATATAAACCGGCTTGCGAGCTGGTTTCTTTATCTTCGTTCTGATCTAATAAAGTACTTTCTGCTGAATCACTCAACGTCTCGAGTACTTTTCACCCTGTAATTGGGTATTTCTGATATTAATGTCGTATATCCATTCATGCGCATAGATTCCCCACCATTCCTAACAGTGTTCATGTCAACGCATCTATAGCTTCAATAAAAGTAAAACCTTCTTAAAAGTGTGTGCTTCGTTGTTGCTGTGGGTCCTGACGCTCAGCACAGTTCGCATCAGTAAAATGGCAGCAGGCCTCAACTGGCAAGTGGAAATCAAATGAAAACTATATAGCACACACACCGGTTGAAATTCCAGAGAAAGCTATATCCATGGCAGATAACGAGAATCATTATCTTCTCTATGCTGTCGCACTTGGGGAGTGGAAGAAGGAGAATGAGCTAAGCAAAGTAGCCTTATTATCAGCAGTATGTCGCTAATCACAGTGATTCCTTTGAACATTCAGTAATGCAACCCAGAAGAGCATAGCCCAACTTCCCTGATTCCAGTGTGGCAAGACCTCCCATTCTATGGCTGGAAAAACAGAAATGAGGGAGAGGCTTCTCAGACTCACACAAAATCTCTAGTGAAATTAAATTAGAAGATTAGGGTTGCAGTCCTGGCAGAGTTGCTCCAGTGTAAACTTATTGAGACCAATGGGGTTACCCTGGAGTAACTCTGCATAAGATTGCACTGTTAGTACTATGACTACACCATACACAACACTTCTGTGTCATTAGTTATATTGAGAAATGTTGGGTTTACAGACTGAGGTTTCTCCCCATTATCTGCTCGTGTTGTAATTTTCAATTTAAATAATGAATAGTGAAGAAACTAGGAATGCCATGAACTGATTTGTATGCAAGGTTTTTGTGTGAGTGTACTTAAGCTTTGGAGCTGCGGTGGCTCAAGTGGTTAAGACGCTGAACTGCAGGCTGTGGAAGGTCAGTAGTTCAGCCGTTCGAGACCCGAGTGTGCCGCATGACGGAGTGAGTTCCCGTCTCTAGTTCCAGCTCCTGTCAACCTAGCAGTTCGAAAGCAAAAAATTGCAAGTAGATAAATAGGTACCGCTTCAGTGGGAAGGTAACAGTGTTCCGTGCACCTTGGTGTTTAGTCATGCCAGCCACATGACCACGGAAACGTCTTCGGACAGCGCTGGCTCTTCGGCTTTGAAACGGAGATGAGCACTGCAACCCTAGAGTTGGACTCGACTGGCTTTCGAGCAAGGGAACCTTTACCTTTACTTAAGCTTTAAAACACAGCGAGACATGGTGCATACTTCCTCCATTAAATATGCATTTCTGCTCCAAAAATGTGCAGTGGATTGTTTTGGTTTTGACATTAAAAAAAAAAAAAGGCAGTGCATTTTAGAAAGTCGTGGCATGAGATAGAGTACAGGCAAGGAGTTACGTTGTGCCCTTATTTAATTATAAACTTTATCCAGTTGGTGCTCACAAAAGTCCTATTCCACACTAGCTACAATAGGCATTGAATACAGCATCTGATGGAAGTGTTAGATCTGCCCTGATCCAAAGTATTTAAATATTTCTATGGTTTTTATACCATTTGCAATATAAAAAAAATCATTCACAAGTGGTTTGCAAAAAAATTTAAAACACAGATAAAATTAACAAGAACAACAGAACAAAGCTCCCAAGACATGTGGAAACAAATCTGTTTTCACCAGCCCTCAAAAAAGATAACAAGAAGTCAGTCAAATTAATTCCTGGGGAAAGGAGATCCATAATTCTAGGGCTGGTCACTCTGGCCTCCACAAAAGGTAGCCTACAGTGTGGGTCTTCATCTGAAGATCTCAGATGTGGAAGAAGTTCATGTGGGATGGGACAGCTTCTGAGATATCAAGGACCCAGGTCCAGCCCCTGGGGCTCAGAGACAAAATGGAAGTCAGAGTAACTGTTTCAAAATTGGCAATGCATCAACACACTGCTTTGTTCCCATCAACAAGTGGCCAGTGGCATTCAGGTGGCATTCTGTGCCAGCTGAAGTTTCCAGACCATCTTTACCAGAAGTTATAGGTAGAAATCAACCCTGACTGGAAGGCCAGATAATGAAACTGAAGCTCAAATACTTTGACTACAAAATGAGAAGGGAGCACTCACTGGAGAAGACCCTGATGATGGGAAAGATTGAAGGTCAAAGAAGACGGGGACGACAAAGGATGAGATGGTTAGACAATGTCATAGATGCAACGAACATGAAATTGAGCAAACTTCAGAGGATGGCGGAAAACAGGAGGGCCTGGCGAGATCTTGTCCATGGGGTCGCGAAGAGTCGGACTCAACTGTGCGACTGAACAACAACAACAAAATAGGTAGAAAGCATTACATCAGTCCAGTATGAATGTTCCCAAAGCATGGATGGCACTATAGGGAGGTCTCTGACTTCTTGTGGTGGATGCAACTGGCAAATTAGCTGAAGTTGAAAAAAGGCACTCTAGATCACAGTGGTCATCTGGAAGGAATGCCACATTCAGGAGTGCCTCCAAGGTGCATGCCTAATCTTTGGAGAGGAGCAAATGTAGACCCATCCAGAAAAGACATGTCTCTACTAACTGGATGCTGCCCAGAAAGTCAAATAGCCATAAAACATCAGCCTACCATAAGGGAAAATGCCAGACAGTTTGCAACAGATGTTTTAAAAATTACTGTACCTTTAGCAAGAGGTCCTTTTTTTCACTTATAATCCACACACACACACACACACACACACAAGCAGTGTTCCCTCTAAACTGAGTTAGTGTGAGCTAGCTCACAGTTTTTTCACCTCCGGCTCACACATTTTTGTCTTAGCTCAGTAAGGGATGGCTCCAGAGCAAACTAATTTATGCAGCAGCCAAATCGCTCACTCACAACGTTAAGGCCAGTAGCTCAGAAAGGAGAATTTTTGCTCACAAGACTCCACAGCTTAGGGGGAACATTGCACACAAGTCCACATTGATTTTTCAAGAAGGCTTTAGGATGTATAATTTGACCTGAGCACTCATCCACTCACACACACACAATAATGCAAATGAAAAATATAAGGATAAAAGAACCATAACTCTGCATATGTGCTGTTTATTCATCATGACCTATATAGAGGGGAAAGAACAAAAGTTTGCATATGTGCCATTTAGTAATCTAATCTCTGTAGATGGACAACAGAGCATAGGGAAATGCTAATAAGAAATAAAACCATACACTTACAGGATTACCAGCGAGTGGAAAAAACTGCTTGATTTAGCAATCCTAGCTATCATTCCACCAATTGTTCAACCTTTTTTGCTCCCTACTGTCTCTAATCCACCAGTGTTTTTGTACCAAGCTCAGAACTGCTGAGCAAAATCAAAGCTCAAAAACAGCAGTTTTTGCTCTGCCCTGAACGATAATCTCAGAAAATTTCACACGCTAACGTTTGCACTACAGATAAAAATTATACCATGCTTACTTAAGCTCCAAGACCGCCTCCCAGAAAAGGTGCAGTCTGATATTCCCTATCTTAAACACTATTGGAATTCCAGTTGTGTGATATGTATCTGTTCATGTGTGTGTTAAATGCTGTCAAGTCGCTTCCAATTTACAACGACCCTGTGTATGAATAACCTTCAAAGCATCCTATCATTAACAGCCTCGCTCAGGTCTTACAAACTGAAGGTTGTGGCTTCCTTGACTGAGTTAATCCTTCTCATGTTGTGTCTTCCTCTTTTCCTGTTTGCCTTCAACTTTTCCTAGCATTATTTTCTTTTCCAGTGACTCTTGTCTTCTCATGATGTGACCAAAGCACAATAGCCTCAGTTTGGTCATTTTAGTTACTAGGGAAAGTACAGTCTTGATTTGATCTAGTTCCCATTTATTTATCTTTTTAGCAGTCCATGGTATCTGTAAAACTCTCCTTCAATGCTATATTTCAAAGGAATCAACTTTCTTCCTGTCAGCTTTCTGCACTGCCCAACATTTACACCTATACATAGTAATGGGGAATACTATAGTATGAATTATCTCGATCTTGGTTGTCAGTCACACATCTTTACACTTAAGGGTCTTTTCTAGCTCCTTCATTGGTGCCCTTCCCAGTCTTAATCACCTTCTGATTTCTTGGTTGCAGTGTCCCTTTTGGTTGAAGATTGAGGCAAGGAATACAAAATCTTGAACAATTTCCATTTCTTCATTGTCATCCTTAAAGTTGTGTAATTCCACAGTAGTCATTACTTTATCTTCATGATGTTTTAATCCTGTTTTGGCACTCCCTGCTTTACACTTCATTAATAGTCATTTCAAGTCGTCACTATTTCCCACCACTAATACGATGTCAACTGCATATCTCAAATTGTTAATATTTCTTTCCCTAGTTTTCACTCCAACTTCACCTAAATCTAATTCAGCTTTCCTTTTCCTTATGTTCTGTGTATAGATTGAAGAATTAGGAAGATAAAATACATCTTTGTCTGATACCTCTGCCAATTGAAAGCCATTCTGTTTCTCCATATTCTGTCAGTAGCCTCTTATCCAGAGCATAGAACAAGCATTAAAGCAATCAGTTGTGAAACACTCATTTCTTTTAAAACCAACCATAGCTTTTCATGATCCACACAGTCAAAAGCTTTGCTGTAATCTATGAAACAGAAGCTGATTTTCTTCTGAAATTCTCTTGTATGCTCCAGTAACCAATGTAAATTTACAATATGATTTCTAAAGCCTCTTCCTGGTCTGAATCCAGCTTGAACATCTGACGTTTCTCCTTTCATATATGGTAACAGTCTCTGTTGTAAGATTTGTTTGTTTGTTTGTTTGTTTTTGGCCCCCAGGAGGGGATTTTTTTATTGCATTTTTATAAAGACTACAGACTACAACAGAAATAGGGAAGGGGACTACATTAAGGGATAAAGAAGATACCCACTACTATCTAAAAACCCAAGAGAGGAGATCATCTAGTTAGCTTGGCACACGTTATCTCTCAATCACGCTAATCCCATTATGAACTGATTCAACTATAGTATTATCTTTTTCATATCTTAACTATCACTGTTAACCCGAAAGACCCCTAAGCATCTAGTAT
>NW_015161998.1:69235-77924 GCF_001447785.1 Gekko japonicus | reverse complement strand
CCTCTTCTTTTTTCACGGCCCGCTTCTATTTTGTAAGTCCCAATCACTTTCTTCTACATGCTTTAACAAAATTATGTTCCTTCTCTCCTCATAGGCAGTTCTATTTATATTTAAAGAGGGAAGGTCTCTGCTAAGCTCAGGTCTTCGGCACTTACCCAGCGTTTTCGCTGGGTGTTTCCCCGCCCATCGCTGAGAGCACTTTCGGTTTCAGGTCCAGCCGCCGCTGGTATCTTCGCCGAAAAAAAGCTCCTTGCTGAGGTGGCTTCCTCGCCACCTACCCGGGTACTTGGAAACCCCTGTTGGGGTTCCCCTTGCCCGATGGGGAGGGTGTAAGTCGGCAAAACGATCGGGAGCTCCCTCCGACCTCGCCCGTCTTCGCCGAAACCGGAACCGGATCTTCTCTGATCCATCATTTTAAGTGTCTCACTCAACTGTGTTTGCTGGGTGGTGATACATTGATTCATTGTTGACAGCTGCTGCTTGAGATTATTCATCTGGTCCAGCAGAGGGTGAATGGATTCCGCCAATGTCTTTGCCAGCTCACTGGTTGCTTCCAGTCTTGGGCTCTCAGTCCCTTTCGCTTTTAAAAGTTTCTCTTTCTCCATCCTCTTCCCCGCCATCTTTGTGGATTGTTTACTTTAACCAATATTTTAAAAGTCTCTGAATATGTGCTTGTATGCTCGAACTTGCCTTGGTAAGTCTTTCTTAACAGTTTTATTTGCTTTTTCTTCTGCTCCCCCCCTCCAATTCGCTTTTAAGTACGTGCGTTTCGGAGGCGTCCCTCCCCCGCTCGCCTCCCTTTCTGTTCCGTGGGGACTTTGGGGAGCTTTATTTTCCTTTTATTTAAATGCTTAGATTGAACTCACGTTCATAGTTGGTCCTCAGACCTCATTTACTCATGTGAGAAATCAATGCAATGGTCGAATAGTTGCTGCAGCCCTTGACATCTTTTTTCAGAATTGGAATGTAGATTGAGCTTTTCCAGTCTGTGGGTCACTGTTCTGTTTTCCACATTTGTTGCCATATTTTTGTTAAGATTTTGATGGACTTGAAATTGCTTTATTGATATTCTATCTATTCCTGGTGATTTGTTTCTCCCAATTGCTCAGTGCAACTTTCACTTCACTCTCTAAAACTGTAGGTTCTTCTTCAAAAGTTTCTTATTTGGAGGAATCTGTCATCCTTTCATCTCTTCTGCATAGTTCTTCAGTGTACTGTTCCAATCTCTTCTTTATTTGTGTTTCCATTTTGGTCTTTCAGTATGCCAAACTTTGCTTTAAATTTCCCTTTCATTCCTTGGATCTTGCAGAATATCTCTCTTCTTCTTTTTTATTGTTCTCTTCAATTTCTTTACAATGGTTATTATAACAATTCTTTTTAGCTCTATGTGCTGATCATTGGAATGCTGCATTTAGACTGCCGATTCTAATTCTGTCACCTTTTACTTTTGTTTCTTGTCTATCTTTAGCAATTTTCAGAGTTTCATCAGTCATCCATCAAGGCTTTTTATTCCTTTTGGCAACAGGAGTAATCTTTGCACATTCTTCCTTGATAATATCTCTGGTTTCAACCCATAGTTCTTCCGGTTCCTGTTCACTTGAACTTAATAATGCAAATCTGTTCTTTACATTGTTTTTAAACTCTTTAGGAATGTTGTTTAGAATGTATTCTGGCACTGTGAATGTTTCTGTATTTTTATTCAGCTGTATTCTATTTTTCAATATTAACAATTCATGGTCTGTACCACAGTCCAGGTCTTTTTTAGCAGACAGAATAGAGCTTCTCCATTTTCTGCTTCCAGTTATGTAATCTATTTTATTTCAATATTGGCCATTCCGTGATGTCCACATATACAACTGTGTGTTCAGTTGCCTGACATATATGTTCACAATGAACAAAATGTTGTCTTCCTAGAATTCTAGTCACTCTCCTGCTTCATTTTGTCCTCCTAGCCCAATTTTTTAATAACATTTGATTCTACTTTGTCTCCCACTTTTGCATTCTTATCACCTATGATTATCAACACATCTTGTTTAGGTGTGTGTTCAACTTCAGTTTTTTTCCTCTTTAGCATCTGTAGTTGGGGCATAAACTTGAATTATGGTTCTGATAGGCTTTCTGGATGTCTGATTGATATTTTTCAGTCGGATCTTGCATTATAGCCCCTGATTGCCTGTGCTACATCTTGTCTACCTATTAGAGTAACTCAATTTCTTCTGTGCTTGTCATTTCTTGAATAAAACACTTCTGCAATTTTCTGACTGAAAATGTCCTAATCCACCCCACTTTAGCTCACTCACTCCCAGAGCTGCAATGTTTTAATATTCATACCTCTCACTTTCCATATTCCTCTTATATCTCTCAAACAGCTTTGGACTTCCTTTTGCATCCATTCACACCAACAACTGGATGTCCTTTTGGCTTTAAACCATTGAGGCATTAGGAACAGCTCTACTCCAACTTGTCCTCTACTCTTCCCCAGTAGCTATTTGAGTGCTATCCAACGGAGGGGGAGGGGCTGTCTTCCATCACTGTATCTTATTTCATTTTGGATTTTCTCTTCATAGAGTTTTCAAGATATGAGATGATCAGAAGTGGTTTACCATTGCCTTCTGTGCAGTACTAACTAGGGTTAGCTGAAGTGTCCCTGCCATTGTCTATGCCAGAAGTGTTCATGGACTCCCATATAAAAAATAGATTGGTTAGTCACTTGTATCCTTTTCAGAAGTTATGCTCATGTGGCAGCCATGCATATCAGGAATGCATACTACCCGCAGTCTCGCACATACATGTGATCGCCACGTCTGAACAGGGCTGACAGAGGCATGTTGCAGATGCATAACTTTTGGTGAGCCCATACATGTGATCGCCACGTCTGAACATGTTGCAGATGCATAACTTTTGGTGAGCCAGAACCTTGGAAAATTCAGCAATTGGTTTGCACGTACATGCATACAAAATATGTACATCATTCCTGTTCAGACAGCATGGTGACTGTGCATGTTTGGAGGACCTCCATACAGTTTCTAGGCTCCCAGCAAGTGTGAAAGTGACATCTGAAAAGAACTTTAGATGAAAGCAAGTTCTTAGTCATTTATCTATGGTTGCAAAATATATCTGGCAAAATATTTTCCAGAATACTGAATGGAATAGTGAATGTGAATAGATATGTGAATAAGGTCATATGCTTACTGTATCATCAGCTAGAAAAATCTGTTTGATCAATTGATCATGGCTATAAATCTAACAGTTCGCTTTTCTGTGCTTTCTAATGTTTGCAAACTACTAACACTTTGTGTACAATATTCAAAATGTAACTCATTTGCCGATCAATATTTTGGTGACTACTGGAGAGTCTACGGCTTTAGCAGAATTGCTGAAGTACAAGTACCAGTATAATCTGAGGAACACATTCCTGGGAGTTAGCCCCATTGAGTAGATCTGTTTAGGATTGCTCTTTAAAGAGGTATTTATTAACCACATGTATATCCTCTCTTTCTTCTAAGGACCTCAGAATGGCACACTCTTATTTTAGTCTCACTCTTATTTTAGTCTTATTTTAGCCTTGTAAAATAGGTTAGGTGGAGTGTCAACAGCCTTGTAAAATAGGTTAGGTGGAGTGTGACTGGCCCATTTAGCCACATGATGGAATAGAGATTTGAATTTCAATCTCCCTGTTTCCAATGCAACACTATACATTGGTCTGTGTTCTTAGCACAAAGGCCAAGGAAAGGACAAGAGAGAGTTGCTATGTTACTCTTCTCCTTTTGAAAGTCACCTTCTAGGAGTGGGTATAGAGTCATACTTACTGGGAGGCCTGAAAAAGCTTTCCAAATCCTGCTGCCCAGGACTGTACACCTCTCTGCACACTTATGTGATAAATTCTGATGTGTTTAGAAGGTACACATCAGCTTCAAGTTTCTCTTTGAATTTGTCAGTTCCACAAACTGAGTATACTGAGGAAATTATTCTGCAAATTTGTCACCCAATATTTATCATACATAATGAATGACTAAATTAATCCTATTTGTGATTCACTGTTTGTAATGTCAGTGGGGAAAAATGTACTTCAGTGTGACGCTGTTATTGACAGCCATACTCAATGTAATTTTTTTTCCTCCACAGGTGTGTTTCTGAGTTATTGCCATCAAAGAAAGTCTATTTATAGTATTTCTACCACCCACTCCCACCCAACCTTCTGCTATTTGCATCCACAGAAAAACCTTTTGTCAGAGAATAATGCCACTTGTGTTTTTCAAGAAAGGTCTGCAAGCCAAGAATCCTGCAAAAATCCACATCCTGTTCAAAAGATTTTTCTTGGGAAAGTAAAACATATTTCCCTAATTAAGGAGACAGTGGCTGTGCTACATAGATGTATTGGAATGCATAGCTGGGTGCTTAATCGCTATGGGGAAATGCTGCAGGAGTTGCCATCAGCTCCCTCACTGGCACTAGGCTAGTCACAGTCTCTGATCAATTAGGCCTAACTATACAATAGACAGTCCTGGGGTGGTGTCCAGGTCTGCCATGAGAACCATCTGTCAGACATGCACTTATGATTTCCGCAGTGGGAATTCAATGCTCAGGTGAATGGGATCCAATTTGAACTGGGACCACAGCACACAGGGAAAGGGAGTTTGTGCTTTCCTCATGCACCATTTTCCCAATCAAAAAACCCCCCAGGCCACATTGGGGAGTTCTTCATGTAGCCCCTCAATCCACTTGGAGCCTCCAGAAGGGCAAATAGTGCCCCACTAGGCTGTGTCAGTTGGGGAAGGCTGAAGCTCCTTCACTGGGACCATCTCATCTAGTGTGGCCCTCACTCAGTGATGTTTATGAGGGAGGCAAAGGTTTCTGCAGTCTGCTTCAGAAAACCTAAAGAATATCAGACTTACAGTAGTGAAAACCCTTATCTTTATTTATTACATTTCCTTTATTTGTTATATATCTGAGACCCAAGTTGGTGTAGTGGTTAGGAGTGCAGACTCTAATTGGGGAGAATCGGGTTTGATTCCCCACTCTTCCACATGCAGCTGTTGGTGTGATCTTGGGTCAGTCACAAGTTCTCTTGAAGCTGTTCTCTCAGGAGCAGTTCTCAAAAGAGCTCTCTCAGCTCCACCTACCTCACAGGGTGTTTGTTGTGGAGAGGGGAAGTAAAGGAGATTGTAAGCCACTCTGAGATTCCTTTGGGTAGTGAAAAGCAGGATATAAATCCAGTCTTCTCCTCCTCCTCTTCTTTGGGGGGGGGGTCATGGAACCCCTGAAAGCATGTATAGGTCCCATTCAGGAATTACCTACATCTTAGCTTCAGCAAGGTTACCCTGAGAGTCTGGAATTGTATCATGGATGTGTACCCTCACATCCAAACACACAGATATGTACCTTTGAGTGCAGTCTGCAGCTAGAATAATTGACTTTAGAGACCAGAAGACTCATCTGCAATGAAATACAATCATGGTCACTTTCTCTTTTCAGCCGCTCTCTAGCAAATTCTTTGGAAAGCCTGCCACCATGTGCTAGATCCATAACATAACAGCAACATCTGCTGAAAGATTGGGCAGTATGATGAACTCACAGAAAACAAAAGTTTTTAAAGTTCTGGGGGATAAACTTTTAGAACCTGAAGAGAATAGTTGTGGCAATAGATTTAATTGGGAAAAGGCTGTTGATGGAATGAGAGAATGATGTATGAAACACCAGATGAAATACATTGGTGAATTAAACCAAATTAACAAGATGAGGAAAAATATAATATTTAATTTTAAAAGAAAGAAAAAGCCCTGAAAATTTCTTCATTATTACTTTTAATTTTGCTTGATCACATTTTCCATTTTCTAAAATTTCCTGCTTAAAGTTTTGTTTGGGGGTTTTTGTTGTTGTTTTGTTATCATAATGGGGGTGTTTTTGTTCTTACAGTAATAGCCTAATATCGCATAGAATAGTGACCTTGTTTCTGACAGGTATCCTGTGTTTTTAATAACTGAATGATGACAGATCAAAATTCAACAAGTGAAGTTTTTCCCAGGATGGAGATGCCATGACAGATCCAAACTCTGAGTTTTCCCTAAACAGTTTACATCCTAAAGTAAAAAGTATTTCCCTATTTACATCCCAAAGAACAAAGTTTGAGTCCAGTGGCACCTTTAAGACCAACAAAGTTTTATTCAAGGTATAAGCTTTCGTGTACATAAACACTTCTTCAGATACATTGAAATGGAAGTCACCAGTCCATACATATAGGTACATATAGGTAGAGGGTGAGCAGCAAATTAGCACACAGCTTAATACAATTGTTTGGCAGATGCAAGGACCATCCTAGTTTCTGTTATGTGAAACATATATAATGCCTGTACATAGGTCCTGGGAAGGGCTATTGCATAAAAGATCAGAGATTAAGATGCTGAGCTGCAGACTGGAAGGTCTGTAGTTTGGCAGTTCGAGACCTTAGTGCCACATGACGGAGTGAGCTCCTGTCTCTGGCCCCAGCTCCTGCCAACCTAGCAGCTCGAAAGCAAGAATTTGTAAGTAGATAAATAGGTACCACTTTGGTGGGATGGCAACAGCATTCTGTCCACCTCTGCGTTTAGTCATGCCGGCCACATGACCACGAAGAAGTCTTTGGGCAGCGCTGGCTCTTCGGCTTGGAAACGGAGATGTGCACTGCCCCCCAGAGTCGGATTTGACTAGCTTTTGAGCAAGGGAAACCTTTACTATCTACAAACTACAACAGGCACAGTGACCAAGGATAGGGCCTTCTTGATGGTGGTCACCCAGATGTGTGTGAATGTTCCTTTCCCCAGGAACATTCAGTTGCTGACTACGATAGCTCTTAGATGCCAGATAAAAATTATTTTATTCTACAGAAGTTTTAATTAAAGATATCTGTTTTTCTGCTGTTTTATCGCTGTTTTGAAGATGGATGTTGTATTTCATTGTGGTGTTAATACTGTTTATGTTGTTGCTGATGGTTCAAAAGATTTTGTTGAGTGCTAGCCTCAGGAGCTGAGATGAAAGGCAGGATGGAAATTCTGAAAGAGGCATGAATTTAACCAAGCATATCTTTTCCTTCCACAGTAATGCAGTGACCCAAGAAGCCTTACCTGGTGGAATCCTTCGTTCAGTGCAAGCTTTATCTATAAAGAAACTCAGTCATTCTGGACCTTTCCACTCTATTAGCAGTCCAGCATCAGTCAAGGTTGCCATCTTACTTTGCATACCCTGTCCTTCATGTTTAACATGCAGAAAGATAGGTAGTGAATGTTTTATCTATATTCTACAGAAGTCCAACCTGTTAAAGACAGAAGAGCAGGGTAAATAACAACAATGGACTTGAATTTAGCCCAGAAAACAAAACCAGTGAGGATTGAGAGCAGTGTTCCCTCTAAATTGAGTTAGTGTGAGCTTGCTCACAGTTTTTTAGCTTCTGCTTCAAACATTTTTGTCTTAGCTCAGAAAGGATGGCTCCAGAGTGTCAGCAAGCTGCCATGTTTGATCAGATGTATATATGCTTGACCTGTAAGTGACCTTAACCCTGCTTTCCTTTCTGTAATAGGTCATATGTTGACAGTTGTTGCCTAGCATCCCAAGCGCATGCTCACAAACGAGTAGCTTGTTAATGAAACGCAAAACACTTCAAGGGCAGGAGGGAGATAAGGAGGATTGCTTTAGTCTGCTGGATTTTGCTTTTATTCAGAGGCCTGGGAACATAGACGTTTGGACTACATAGACCGTTATGATTCCCAGGACTTTGGCGCTTCTTTATTCCCGGGCGGGAATAGGTCTCATTGGTGTAGAGACTGTTTGAACTCCCTTTTTACTACCTGCTTGATTCCTCACACGTTATTCTAAACAGAAACCTTGTTAGTGAAACCTCTTTTCAATAAAGTCGTCCTCTTGACTGAGATGTGACTCGTTGATTGATGGTACCCTTACAGACTGTTTAGAATCTCATCATTCCAAATCGTTCCACATCTATCACCACCGATATGAGTGAAGACGATGGGAAATCTCTATCCAAAGAACAGATCCCGAATGGGACCGAACCGAAGGACCTCGCTGCAGAGGAGGGTGCCGGGCTTGAGAAATCTACGCCAGCTACTCCTGCAGGGGCCACCGGAACCAAGAAGGTGACAGCGACACTGTACATGTCTCCACGGACTGGCCAGGAACCCCCACCGAGCTGGAGCGATTTCGGCGCCAGGGGCCTTTGGCAGTCACAGGAGCTGACGGGAGCAAGGAGGTGAGAAAGCTCCCACGACTGGAATGCAGCAGCCCATCAATTTGCTGAGGCGAGCAGCCGGGTTACGGCGAGATCAAAAACCCAGAGAGATCGCATCTCCCCGGAGGAAGGAGTGTAGGAACAGCCGCATGAGACCAACAGTATGGTGAGGGATTTACAGCACACCCTGAGGGAAGTGATCGAGAATCTGCCTCACCTGGTGCGAGAAGTTTATGAGCAGGTGGAATATGAAGCACACTGTGGAGCAGGGCAAGCCCAGGCCGGCCAGCTGCAGGCCCAGGCCGGCCAGCCGCAAGCCCAGGCCGGCCAGCAGCAACAGGCGGACCGCCCAGCCGCAAGCCCAGGCCGGCCAGCAGCAACAGGCGGCCCCAGCCCAGGTTCCGGTGCAGCAGTAGCAGCAGCAGATTCCCCTGATTCCACAACAACTCGGAGGCCTGCCAGCAGCACCGG
>NW_015161998.1:54797-67403 GCF_001447785.1 Gekko japonicus | reverse complement strand
GGAGGTGCCTCAAACCCGCAGACAATTGCAAGCATTCCTCGGCTTCACCCAATTCTACCGGACTTTCCTCAAAAACTTTGCCCAGGTGGCCCTCCCATTAACTGACATACTGAAAACGAAAGGGAGGGGGCCTGAAGCCACGAAACCCGGGGCCAGGTTGGCTTGGTCACCAGAATGCCAGCAAGCTTTCCAAACCTTAAAGACGCTGTTCACATCTGAACCGGTGCTAGCGCATCCGGATGAGACGAAAAAAATTGTGGTTCAAACTGATGCTTCAGATGTGGCCATGGGGGGTGCCATCCTGCAGGAGGGGGCAGATGGTAAATTACACCCCCTCGCGTACGTTTCCAAGAAGTTCACTGAGGCCGAACGTCGCTGGTCTGTGTGGGAGAAGGAGGCGGCGGGGATCCACCTTGCGTTGGTTACGTGGAGGCATTGGCTGGAGGGGGCCAGGATCCCTTTTGAGGTCTGGACCGATCACAAGAACTTGGAGACGCTAAAAAAACCCCGTAGCCTGAACGTGAAGCAATTGCGTTGGGCTGACCTCTTCTCTAAGTTTAACTTCACCCTTCACCATTTCCCTGGGGTGGCTAATTCTCTGGCTGATGAGCTATCACGCCTTCCCCAACATGCCAGTCAGAGAGACATTGTCATAGACTCTGTTTTCACTCCGGCCCAGCTGGGAGGGGCGGTGACAACTCGGAGCCAAGCTGCAAACATTCCTTCGCCGCAGGAAAAAAACCCCGGCCCCTTCGCCTACAATGGAGTGGGAGGGGAGGTTCCTGTCAGCCCTCTCAGACCAAGAGTTACAAATCTTGGAAGGGAAAGATGGGTGTGAACGGAGGGAGAATGGTTGCTGGTACAAAGAAAATAAATTATATGTTCCGAGTTCGTTGAGGGGGGAGGTGATGGGTGCGGCGCATGGTTCTAAATTAGCGGGACACTCAGGATTCCTCAAGACTCTACAATTGTTACAACGGCAGTTTTGGTGGCCCTGCATGCGCAAGGACACTTCTAGGTTTGTGCAATCTTGTCAACTGTGTGCAATGACCAAACCTAGAGGGGGGAACCCCCTGGATTGCAACATCCGTTGCCAACCCCCAACAGACCTTGGAAAGTGATTTCTATGGATTTTATAACTGATCTGCCCTTGAGCAGTGGGAAAACGGTGATTTGGGTGATTGTGGACTTATTCTCCAAACAAGCACATCTTGTTCCATTCCCTTCCCTGCCCACGGCAAAGGCTTTGGCAAAGGCTTTCCTGTCGCATGTGATCAAATTAGATATGTTGCCTAAGAAGGTGGTATCCGACAGGGGGTCCCAATTCGTTTCCAAGTTCTGGACTGAGGTGTGCCTATCACCCAGAAACTGATGGACAAACGGAAAGGGTTAACCAAACATTGGAACAATACCTTCGCTGCTTCACCAACTATCAACAAACAGACTGGTGTGAATTGTTGCCATTGGCTGAATATTGTTACAACAATGCTTTCCATGTGTCTATTGGAATGTCACCTTTTAAAGCGGTGTATGGCTATGATAGTCCACCTCTCCCAATGTTACACGGGGAGAAAATAGAGGCTGGGGGGGATGCACAAGCTTGGTGTAAAACGTTGCAGGAGGCCTGGCCGTCCCTATGTAAGACACTGAACGAGGCCAAGGCCGCATACAAGAAACAGGCGGACAGAGGTAGGGTGGAGGGTTGGGCTCTGAAGCCTGGTGAGATGGTGTATGTGTCAACGAAAAATATCAAAATGCTGAGACCAAGTCGTAAACTGGGTTGGAAATACATTGGCCCATTTGAAGTCAAGCGAGTTATCAATGAGGTGGCGGTTGAGGTGATTTTGCCAAAGAATCTGAAGGCTTTACATTTTGTATTTCATTTCAGCCTCCTGAAGAAGGACACGGGGTCCTCGGAATGGTGGGAGAAACACACCTCGCCTGTACCAGTATTGTTGAAGGGACAGGAACATTATGAAATCAAATGTATTTTGGATTCTAAGTGTAAACGTGGGAAACTGTGGTATCTGGTTGAGTGGAAAGACTTTGGGCCTCAGCAGCGGGAATGGGTGGAAGAAGGGGATATTCGGGCCCCTTGTACGCTCAGACGGTTTCATCGGAGGTTTCCGGACAAACCGGGAGGTCTCCCGGAATGGCCGGGAGATTCCGGGAGATTCCGGGCTCAGCAGCGGGAATGGGTGGAAGAAGGGGATATTCGGGGCCCTTGTATGCTCCGACGGTTTCATCGGAGGTTTCCGGACAAACCGGGAGGTCTCCCGGAATGGCCGGGAGATTCCGGGAGATTCCGGGAGAAGTGGAAAAGAGTTTTGAGGGGGCAGAATATCAGCAAGCTGCCATGTTTGATCAAATGTATATATGCTTAACCTGTAAGTGCCTTTAACCCTACTTTCCTTTCTGTAATAGGTCATATGTTGACAGTTGTTGCCTAGCATCCCAAGCACACGCTCACAAACGAGTAGCTTGTTAATGAAACGCAAAACAATTCAAGGGCAGGAGGGAGATAAGGAGGATTGCTTTAGTCTGCTGGATTTTGCTTTTATTCAGAGGCCTGGGAACATAGATGTTTGGGATTACATAGACCGTTATGATTCCCAGGACTTTGGCGCTTCTTTATTCCCGGGCGGGAATATGTCTCATTGGTGTAGAGGCTGTTTGAACTCCTTTCATACTACCTGCTTGATTCCTCAGATGTCATTCTAAACAGAAACCTTGTTAGTGAAACATCTTTTCAATAAAGTCGTCCTCTTGACTGAGAAGTGACTCGTTGATCGATGGTACCCTTACACCTGGCCTGGGTGGGTAATACCTGTACACCAATGCAAACATTTTGGGTAACCATTTGTAGCTATTTAGAATGAACTGAGCGGCCTGATTGATCGGCTCAGTGTTGACCATCAGCTTTGAACATGGGTAAGCTCAGCTGTTGAACAGGTTTATGGTAAAATTCACAGCATCCTTAATTCTTCATGATTATAAATCAAGCATTTTTGCAGGTTGCATGAAATATGAACTAAGTGATAGTTAGCATCAGTCATCTTCAGAAGTGCCATATATGTCCATATTTTGATGCCAAATGAACAATCCTGACCACTAGTTTCTCGCGCGCCCACACACACACACACACACACACACACACACACACACACATATACACGGGTTGCTAGGTCCCTTCGAGATGCCAGCAGAGGGATGGGGGGACATTCCAGAAGCTGGAAGCGTCACCCCCAGTGTATCAACATCACCAGAAGTGATGTTGCATGCCGTGCCTACTTCACTTCCGGGTGATGTTGGCATGTTGGGGGCAACACTCTGATTTTTGCCAAAACTCTATGGTAAAATTGGCTTCAAACCACAGAGTTTTGCCCAAAACCAGAAAATCACCCCCCTCCGACATCACTGATTTGCTTATATCACTTCCGGCTGACATAGGCTGACATAGGCACATTGTTCCATGTGCTGTTGGGGGTGGGGATTTTCTCACACCAGGCAGGAGCCCACAAAAGTGGGGGATTCCCCACTCTAAACTGGGACTGACAACCCTAACACACACACATACACAAACACACACACACTATGTTCAGATGCTTGCCTTTTCCTCTTAGTTCCTTGTACCAATCTTACAAATAAATATCCATGATACCTATGCACAGGGAAGACAACAAATGGCAACATAAATCAGAAGTGCAGCTCCTTATCACTGTGAGTGAAGGTCACAAAGTGCTGAACAAAAGGAGCTGGAAGGTTTTTTTTTGTTGTTGTTCTGATAGAGTTCCTGTGTTCACGGGGCCTTGACAGATCTTGTGAAAAAACCTACATATAGGAGGTTGCAGGGACATTGTACAATATAGATAATGACTTTAGAATTACAATTAACAAATGAATCACTATAAAAAATCCTGTAACTGGACGAATTATAAAGAATTTGAAGCCGGGATGCACATTCATCAGTGGGATTGCATCATCCTTCTTCCCCTCCAAATTCCTCCCAAGACCAAGTTTAGAATCCCTTCATTTCTGATTTACACATCAACACACACAGGAAACAGTACAATGGCCAAAGACAGGTCTGTATGTGAACATTTTAAAAAAATAGGATTACTGACTTTTCGTGGAGGCATACTCAGTGTTACTCAAAAATACCATAATTTAATTACACATTGATGCTATTCCATCTGTCTCCTTCACAGAATGGTGGTTCATAGCTACCATCTCTGATGAGTGTGGGCTCCTCAGTATATGCAGGCCTGATTTATAACTATTATTTGGAGCTACACGGTTTCAGTGTAAGTAGCACGCATTCCTTATAAATATTTTTTTGAAAACAAATTCTTTTTTGTGAAAAGTCAGTATGTTACAATATAATAATACCCTCACATGAATATTTTTAATTATTTTTAGGACATATACAACCTGCTTGGCCGGAAAAAGATATTGTATATTTACATTTTTAAGTGTGTGTTAGTACACTTTAGGGTTTAGACCACTGAAGAATGCCCTCTGGGCTGAAACAGTTTTGGCCCTGCAGTTATTAGATATGTGTGGCCATTACTGAGATCCAGTATTTATTATACATGCAGCTTACACTTGTTGCTGTATATACTATGTTCTGAACTTTTATTTGCATTCTATGTATGTTGTTTTTAATCTTAAGTTTTTGTGCACTGCGTAATAAATAGTTGTTTTTTATTTCATGTTTCAGCTGCTCAACCTTTTAGACACTTTGAAAAATGTCAAAAAATTTATATCACTCCAATGTCCAGCCTGGCATTCTGCCTTGCTTTTCACCAATGGGAAGACGGGAAAGCATACTTTAGTTTTCGCCTGCATAAATGAAGTTGAATTTTGGAGTCTCAATAGCCAATACATTCAAATATGCATAGTTTTCAGAGTAAATGCCCATTCAAATCTGATTTAGGAACAATACAAAACAAACAATCATGACCCACAAATATTATATCTAATCATTGTAATTTTCCATTAAGTTTTAATTCTCTTGGGAAAATGTAATGTATAGTTCTTATTGCTCTCTAAGAGTACAGTGTTTATTTCAGGGCACTTAGCAAAAGAAACTGAATCAGAAATCAGGAGCCCAAGTATGCTATTACCCTGTCACCTTGCTCTTGATCAAGATTATTATCAAATGGACTGCCGTTGTCAGACATTGCCAAATTATTTCCATCCCCAGCATGCTCTATAAAATATTATTGCTCATGACGTATGTCATCCAGCATGTAAACTCTTCATGTTCTTAAATGGGTATAAAAAAAATGCTGGGGAGAACTGATGAGATTCACAGGTAACTCTCTGAATGCCATGGGAAGAGTAGGGGAAAAACCCCACACAAAAGACATGCTTTCTTTTGTCATGAAGAAGTACTAGCTATCCACCAATCCCACAAGTGGATTCATTGCAGAAAATATTGCATACCATTCATACCATATCTTGTGTTTCCTCTAAGGAATTTCTTATTTTATTCTCACAAACGACCCTGTGAGACAAGGTAGTTGATAGTGACTAGCTTGAGGTACTTATGTTTCCTGAATAAACAGAATTTGGACTGAGTCTAACAGTCAAGCAGCTATACCACTCATAACAATATAGTCACTTTCTTTTCTGTTTTTAAAACATTGATTCACAATTTGGTTAAACATTTGGATGCAATCCGCTTTATATTTCAGAGAAGCAACTAACCATGTGCTAGTCTGGATGGATACGGTGATCTGTCAGTCAAAGATGTGAATGATCATACTCCTTTTCTACTTGCCTGTCCCCCAAGGAGCCATTTCCCCCCCCAAGGAGCTGCATAGGACCCCCATGGGGACAAAACCACATTTCTTGCTTTTTCCATCAGCACAGCTCCACTGATGGAGCTCCTCACTTCAACCTCCTGACCTGCATGCCTATAACTCCATGTGCATCCCAAAACTCTGAGATACGAAATGGCTCCTGGGGGAAGAAGCATGGAAGATCTACAATCACTGTGAGATTTAGGGCTGCCAAGTGGGGGTGGGTGGCGGGTAAACCCCCGCTTTGGAGGCCCGATTTCCGCCACCGTGGAATTGGGGCCCAGGGGGAACTCCGCCCCCCGAAGTGCAGCATGGCTGCGTCACTGGAGGTGACACAACCACGTTGATCACATTGGGGGCGTGGCTCCAATCGTTGGAGAGAAAACTCTATGGTTTTCCCTCGGACGATGGGAGCCACGCCCCCAACGTGATCGACATCGCACGTCACTTCTGGGAACTTTCTCCAGCCTAAACTGAGATACTGCCAGTAATCTGTACTTTTCTTCTTTGGAAGCTATTTTTAAATTAGTTTCTCTTCTTAGTCATCACAAATATCAAGATTTCCCTGGAAATTACCAGGCTGATCTCCTTTTTGAAGATCAATAGCAGCGATTCAGTGCGTATGATTATCTGTCAAGGGGTTGGATCCTGAAAGTTTTTACACTCAACCTCTTCCTTTATTACAGTACCCATGCAGTGGCTTTTGTCCATGCAGGTCCTATGATCCCAAGTAGGGTTGCCAACTCTTGGTTGGGAGATACCTTGAGATTTGAGGTGTAGAGCCTGAGGAGGGCAGTGTTTAGGGAGGGCAGGAACCTCAAAATCCTCCAAAGCAGCCATAGAGAACTGATTTCTCTTCTCTGGAGATCAGTTGTAATTCCAGGAGATCTACAGGCCACACGTGGAGGTTGGTAGCCCTAATCCCAAGTGATGCCTTAAATTAGTAATAATACTAATATTAGTTCTGATACAAACTTTCATGAACCAGGGCCCACTTCATCAAAGAGCTCAAAGCTCTTGTGTACATTTGAGATTTGCATAGAAATGTCACAGACTGTACCTCTGGCACTGCATTGCCTTTCATGCCAACTGAAGACACATTTCATGCATCGGATGCTCTAGGCATTTTTTAAAGTGCTTGACGGCAATCTAATGAAACCAGTAAAAAACTGCTGCTGACTTTTCAGCTACACCATCTAAGGTTGTCCAGCTAGCACCTGGACATCTCCTGCTATTACGATTGATTTCCAGATGACCAAAATCAGTTGCCCTGGAGAAAATGGCTGCTTTGAAGTTTGGACTCTAGGGCATGACACCCTGCCGAGGTCCCTCCCCTCCCCAAATCCCACCATCCCCAGGCTCCACTCCCCAAAATCTCAAGGTATTTCCTCACTGAGAGCTGGCAACCCCAACCACATCATAGCAGAGGCCCAGCTCTGCGGAAGGTTAAACATCTCACAATGTAGTGCACATTTTTCCTTTTGTTTATCATACTTAGAAAGTTTCTTAGATGGGAGGCAAATCCATCTATAATGGCAGTCAATCTGGTGCTATGAGACACCGGAACATGGCTTCAAAACAAGTTTCAGTCAAATGAATATACACTGGCATAAAATGTAAGAATGGGTTAATGTTCCAGAGGGCTTTTATCAAGACAGAGAAAATCACTAGGTAGTCAGTGTGCACATTAATAAATGAAAGAGAGGTGACATTCAAGATGATTTTTAAACAACTGGGAAGCCAAACTGCTGGTTAAAAACACCACAAAGCCTTTAGCTAGGAAAATAAAGAATGAAGCGAGGTGGGCAATCAGGAAATTATGGTGATTTAGTAAATATAATTATTGATATAATGCTGGTAAGGAAATGTTTTTTTGGGGGAAACTCCAAGTCTCTACAAATCATCAGCTAATGGATTAAATGCATCCAAGGATGAGAAGGAAATTAGCTGATCAATTCATTCAACAACTGCTAATTATATCTGACAAGTTAGGGAGAAATGGGGAGGAAGTGCACGATTGGAAGAAAGCAAATACTCTAGAAGCCTTTCTTGCATTTTGGAGGGAACACAGGCTCAATCTGGATCTGGGACAGACTGAGAGAGTCTCCTCTTTTAAAAAGGTGTCATATCTGCTTCAAAGCCACTGAGTTTTTAATGATGTATATAGTATATTTTTAATAACACAGACCTTTCCCCCTTCCAGGGTGCTGTACTATTCAAAAGGGGTTATGTGAATCGGTTCCAGTCAGTATCAGGTCCATGGAAACAGACCCTCTTTGAATCTATTTTTGGGATTCCTTAATGTCTATAGTCTATGGGCCAGTATCCCCTCCCCCCCAAGTCATGCTGATCTCATACCTGAATTATTCTGGCAGCCAAGAGCCAATTTACACCACTGTATAAGTGATTGCTACCTGGAAAACATAAGGGTATGATCACACATACACATTCTGATGTATGCATGCAGGCTCTGTGCAAATGAGATGTTTGACCATGTGGAGGCTTAGAGTACAGCTAGCAGATGCGACACCAGTCTCCTTTCATGTGCTCATTTACAGTGAAATAAATACCTAAATGTGGATATGGGTTGGGACAAATACATGATCCCTTCCTGCATAAATACTGCCTGACTAGGGATATAGGCCACTTTCACAAGGAAAGGAAACATATCATCAATAACACAGTGAAATAGACAAGCACATAGAAAACACTGCACTGCACATCCTGAGGCATCTGGATCGGGGCAGATCGGCAGTACTGTTGCTGTTAGACCTGCCAGCTGCATTCGACACAGTCGACCATCAGCTACTGATCCACTGCCTCACTGATGCTGAAGTCCAGGGACTAGCCTTGTAGTGGCTTCCTCCTTTCTCCAAGGCCGGGGGACAAAGAGTGGCCCTGGGGGATCAGCTGTCCCAAAGGCACCCACTGGAATGTGGAGTGCCTCAAGGGGCAGTGCTGTCCCTCATGCTTTTTAACATCTATATGCGCCCTCTTGCCCAGATTGCCCAGAGGCATGGGCTGGGATGTCACCAGTATGCGGATGACACCCAGCTCTATCTGTTGTTGGGCGGTCAGTCTGACTTCAAACCGGAAGATCTAGACTGGATGTTACAAGCTGTGGCTGGCTGGCTTAGGCTGAGCTGGCTGAAATTGAATCCGATGAAGAGGGAGGTCCTGTGCCCGAGTCAGAGTGGTCTGAGGGTAGGTATCCCGCTCCCAACCTTTGATGGGGCACCACTGGTGCCAGCGCCGGAGGTTAGGAGTTTGAGATTGCTCCTAGATGCCTCCTCAACAATGGAGGCCCAGGTAGCAGCCACTGCCAAGTCAGCCTTCTACCATCTTGGGCTGATTAGGCAGTTGGCTCCTTTTCTCGAATGCAACAATTTGGCAACAGTGATCCATGTGATGGTCACCTCAAGATTGGACTACTGTAATGCCCTCTACATGGGGCTGCCCTTGTCACAAATCTGGAAGCTGCAGCCAGTGCAAAATGCCGCGGCCAAGCTTTTGATGGGACACCCTATTCAGGAGTGCATCCAGCCTGTGCTAAAGACATTACACTGGCTGCCTATAGAATACAAGATTTGTTTCAGGGGCTGGTTCTTACCATTAAAGCCGTTTATGGCCAGGGCCCTACATACCTGAGAGACTGCCTTTCCCCACATGTACCCCAGAGAGTGCTGTGATCAGGGGCCCACAATCGGCTGGCCCTCCCAAATCTCAAGGAGGCCACCCTAGCAACAACCAAGGCCAGGGCTTTTTTGGTGGCAGCTCCACTCTGGTGGAATGAGCTCCTGGAAGAGACTAGAGCGCTGCGGGACCTTTTACAGTTTCACAAAGCCTGTAAAATAGAGCTCTTCCACCAGGCTTTTGGAGCCACTGCAACTACAAACAACTGACAGCCTATGGTCAGAGAGCCCTGGTCCCCTTGGGACTTTTAACTACAGCCTGAGCTAACTGCCTAAGACAATCATGACACTGAGAAGACCAAGGAGCCGACTACGAGATGAGAAAACTAAGCAACAACAACTGCTGTGAAATCATTGCTACTAGCATACTGTTTTATGGTTTTAGAATTGTTACTTGTATTAATTGATGCTGTTTAATCTTTATTCTATACTATTGTAAATTTTATGTTGTTTTTATGAAAGCCACCCTGAGCCGGCCTTGGCTGGGAAGGCGGGGTAGAAATTTAATAAATCAAATCAAATCAGTTAGCCTAGGCTCAACTTAATACTTAGAATAGTTGTTAATCCAGACCTGTTTCTATTATCCTAAAGGCAACATCACAGATTTGTATACAGAGATAATCATGTAGGAAAATGTGCATTTATCTGCTATAAAGAACAGTTTTGAATGAAGAATCAGGCATTCACTGCATGTAATACTCACCCCACCCATGAAGCTGGGGTGGAGAGAATAAATGTGATAAATAATATCGCATTTAAAGTAATGCAATTGAGGTTGCCAGCCCCATATGGGAGCCAGGGATTCCCCACTTTTGTGGGCTTCTGCCCACCAGTGGCCAGCTGGCCAGTGGGGGAAGCCCTACCCCGAACTGCCATGACACGGGACGATGTCCCCAGTGTGGTGACATCACGCCAGGGATGTGATCGTAACCTGTCCAAAATATCAGTGCATCACAGCGCAATGTCCCTGGTTTGATGACATCACTTCACCCCCCTCACTCCTGGAAAGCTCCCTCCCATCCCCCACTGGCGAGAGCACAGGGCCTGGCAACCCTAAATGCGATATTATTTATTGTTTTATGGAAGGGTAAGGGACAATATACATCCATTGTCTTTTATACCTGCATCCCCATGAATGTCCAAGAGAAATCTTAAGCAGGACTACTCAAAACCCTACTCAGGTCTATTCAATTGGCTTAATCCCATGAATGTTTTTTTTTTTAATTTTTAAAGGATTGCATTGCATGTCTCCTAATGATTTAGTCTTGGCCTCTAGCTTTGTTCAAACTTTGGATCAATAAATTAAATTTGGAGTTCAGTCTTATGTCACCTTTAAAGAGGTTAATGCCCCATCGGAAACGTTAGTAAAGGGCAGAAGCTTAAAACAATGTGATTAACTTCAAACTGCAAAATGAGACAAAACAAACCCCTTGTTTTTTAATATTTCATGCATCATTAAAAACCTTATCAGAAGCAAATGTTAAAGTCAAAGATCAAGGAATGTCACAGAACAAAATTCAGTCTACCACCCATCCACTTTTCAGACAGAAGTCTTGTTTATATGTTTGTTGTCAAAAGAGAAATTCATTCCCAAATGGAAGAGACAAGGTTTCCTAAATCACAGCCAGATTTTAAACAGTTGAGCTCATGTTCAGTGGATGTCTTCAGAGTTAGACTGTAACCTTCTTGGATTAGGAACTACCTTGAACTGGAAGAGCTACCAGAAATCAATGATATATAATCCATCATCCTTGTTAAATTCTTTCCTTGTTCCTTTGATGGGGTGGAGGGCATCTTCTGAAATCAAGCTACATCCTTTTCTCACAGGTTCTTTTGGATAAGTGAATCTTTTCTGTAATGTTTAATGTCTTGAGTCCCAATGGTAGCTTGCGTGTATTAATATACACTGCAAAAAATATTAAATTACTAATGCAGGATTGTTTTTCTCTCATTTTTTTTTCCTACTCGGAAGCTAAACCAAATGTCCAAATGCACACTGATTTCATCTGATATTTTGGCACCAAAATTTATTCATTTTTTAGAATGACAATAACATATGAGTCAAGTTGCCTTGTGGCAGCCTATGCCTTTAATAGTTAACATCTTAAATTCTCCTGACACAAATGGCCAAGCCCGGTGTGTTGAATGCATGTCACCATATGCTCTTTCTAAACTGAATTACCAAAAAGAAGTATTATCTATAGGTCACCTCGAGACTAGATTACTGTAATGCTCTCTACATGGGGCTGCCCTCATCCCAGATCCGGAAGCTGCAGCTGGTGCAGAACGCAGTGGCCAGACAGTTACTGGGCCTCCCTATGTGGGAGCACATCCGGCCTGCACTACAAGCACTGCACTGGCTAGGGTTGCCAACTCGACTCACCCGTTGCAGCGGGGGAGCCGAGCTGGGGTCCGGGAGCTCCGTCGGGGCACGTGCAAAGTGACGTGTGACGTGCTGGAAGTGACGTGTGACGTGCTGACGTTGGGGGCGTGGCCGAGCTCGTCGGGGGGAAAACCATATGGTCGGCGACGTGGCTGCGTCATCTCCGGTGATGCAGCTTCGGGGGCGGGGTTCCCCCCGGGCCGGAATTCCTCCGCATCCGCATCGGAAATCGGGCCTCCCTAGCACTGGCTGCCTATAGCATACCGAATCCGGTTCAAGGGGCTTGTTCTTACCTTTAAAGCCCTGTATGGTCAGGGACCTGCATACATAAGGGACTGCCTTTCCCCACATGTTCCCCAGAGAGCTCTACAATCAGGGTTCCAAAGCTGTCTGGCCCTGCCAAGCCCTAGAGAAGCCAGGCTGGCTGTGACGAGGGCCAGGGCCTTTTCAGTGGCGGCTCTGCACTGGTGGAATGAGCTCCTGGAAGACATCAGGGCCCTGTAGGACCTTTTACAGTTCTGCAGGGCCTGCAAGATGGAGCTCATCCACCAGGCCTTCGACTAGGGAGCTGCGTTATACAACCAAGGCCCTGGCCCCAATATTAACATCTACATCAACAGCAAATATAACCCAGACCACAATGGGAACTGACTGCCTGCTTGGTGGATGCTGTTCATGCCTGCCACTGTATATGAACTGTTTCTAGCACTAGCACTTTGTAATG
>NW_015161998.1:48416-54599 GCF_001447785.1 Gekko japonicus | reverse complement strand
GCCCTTCACTACCCAAAGGAGTCTCAGAGTGGCTTACAATCTCCTTCCCCTTCCCTTCCCCACAACAGACACCCTGTGAGGTAGGTGGGGCTGAGAGAGCACTGACAGAAACTGCTCTTTTTCAGGAACAGCTGTGCCAGAACTATGGCTTGCCCAAGGTTATCCAGCAGGTGCAGGTGAAAGAGTGGGGAATCAAACCCGGCTCCCCCAGATTAGAGTCCACGCACTTAACCACTACACCAAACTGGCCAGGTGGCACCTGGGGGACTCCCGCTATTACAGTTGATCTCCAGATGACCAAGATCAGTTCCCCTGGAGAAAATGACAGCTTCAGATGCTGGACTCTAATCTACGGCACTATACCCTGTTGTGGTCCCTCCATTCCCCAAACCCTGCCTTCCTCAAGCTCCACCCCCAAAATCTCTAGGTATTTCCCAACCTGGAGCTGGAAACCCAAATTATATACGTAGCATTTTATTCTCACAACAAGCCTGTGAGGTAGATGAGGCTGAGTGTGTGTGACTGGCCCAAAGTCACTCAGCCATTTCCCATGGCACAGTGGAGATTCAAACCAGGCTTCCCAGATCCTAGTCTGAAACTGTAAACAGTACGTCACAGTGGCTTTCATGGGGTTGTTGCTGTTGAACAGTGATGAGCAGCTGGGCCTGGGGGAGTCATGGAAGTCAGGTGGTATCAAGTCACCTGGCAGTGGCACTGGGCTTGGCCTGGCCCTGATGAGTCCTCCCCAAAAGGCCAAAACAGCCCTGGAAAGAGCTCTGCCTACTCCCCTACCTTGTCAATACTGTGTGGCTACCTATTGACAGCCACTGAGGGCATTCATTAGCTACAGGTACTGCTTCTATTTTTTTTTTTTGGGGGGGGTGTTAAAAGGTTTCAGATTGCTCTGCAAGCCAGTAGCTTTATAGAAAGATTTATCTTGTCTGTCCATGGCTCCAGTCTCCTGATTTAAGTACCTAAACATCTGACCACATTGAGAATTAACTATATTGGTTTATGTATTCATTATTTCAAGTTAGTGCAAGAAACAATATTTAAATACAGGCATATAAAAGATAACCATAAGAATGTTACAACACAGCTATATAGTTTATACAACATGTGTATAAGAGAAGAAGTATCTAATAAAAACACATTACTAAAATATACTGCCACAATAAACACTTATATATCCTATTTCAACTCCACCAAACAAGAAAACCTTAGATGGTTTCTAAGAGATTCTAAAATTCTGGTTTTGTCTTCTTCCAGCATGGGCCAGTATCTAACAATTACCTTTACCTGATGTTCTTACGTCATGTCAGGGGCTGGATGTCCCTGTCAATGCAATAGAGCTGAACAAAGCAGGTCATCCTATGGAAGAATCCTTGTGGTGAGGGGGAGGGGGACCTCACTGCTCTAATAGCACTTTGTATGGGCCACTGCCATGTTTTAGGTTACTAAGCAATTTTATCATGCCAATAACCCCCACTTCAAAGAAAAGAATGCTGTTAGTTACCTCCATGTTTGAGAGGAGACGAATGGAGTGTAACACAGGGTCTCAGTTAATTACTCTTAGCATTTCACAATTAAGAAGAATACATCAATCTCTAATTTGGATATCTTTATTTGCTTCTCTGTGTTTCCCCCTGGAATTGAATCCAAACAAATGGTGACCATGTAGACTTATCTTGCTATCCGTGTTTGGTCTTTGCATCTGTTAAAACATTTCTATTATGTTAAATGGTGACCATATAAACTAAGCTTGTTATTCCTGAATCTGATAAATATCTTCATTATGCTGCATGCAAATTTACTGTCCACCCTCTGCCTATATGTATGGACTGGTAAATTCCATTTCACTGTATCTAAGGAAGTGTGTGCACATGAAAGCTCGTACGCTGAATAAAACTTTATTGGTCTTAAAGGTGCCACTGGACTCCAACTCTGTTCTACTGCTTCAGACCAACACGGCTACCCACCTGAATTTATAGTGTTCCAAACATTAAAAAAAACCCATACATTATTTCAGTAATGTCAATACCTTCCTTGGAATATAGGTAGGGTTGACAGGTCTTCTGCTACGGTGGGAGAACACCCGCCTGCAACCCTGCTGCTGCTCTTTTGGGTGGTGAGAATTTTTTTTTAATTGCCAGCATCGTGTGTTACATAATGTCACTTCACATAGAGTTTCTGGTGATTTCTAGAACAGCATGACATCACTTCCAGGTTCCCCCAGAAGTAATGTCACACCTTATACAATGATGCCCCCAATCTTCCCACCCCCATCTCTTACCAGCTGCCAGCCATTGGCTGCTGTTTTGCAGTGAGTAGTATTTCTTCAACAAGTAATAAAGATGTATGCATACAAACAATGGAATTTGCATATATTACCATTTCACGACCGCTTTTTCTAAGTGTGCTGTGTGAGTAACATTAGTTTACATGTCAACATTTCTAATCCGTGAAATTAACACTCAACACTCTTCCCACTTCAATGAAACAGATCCTTTCATGGGAAGAATGTTGAGTGTTAATTTCATGGATTAGAATTGTTGACGTGTAAACTAATGTTTACTCATGCAGCACACTTAGAAAAAGTGGTCATGTGAAATGGTAGTATATGCAAATTCCGTTGTGTGTATGTGTACATCTTTATTACTTGTTGAAGAAATACTACTCACTGCAAAACAGCAGTCTAAATATATTTTCATAATACTATATCACCACTGTTTTCATTGTTTGCATCCTTCCCGTGATCTCTCTGTTGTTTCTACAGCCATCCATTAGCTGGCAACCCTAAATATAGGCCAATTCTCACTTTGTGGTGGGAAAACCAGTGGCTTGCCTAAGACCATCTAAAGTTATAGCTGAACAAGAGGCATGCCAGATCACATAGTAACCCAGCTTTCTACATACACAGGAGAAAGTCTAATAACGTTTTCAATCTGTGCTCCATGTTTATAAGGGGCAGAGCAAAACATCCTGCAGATTTCTTGAAGAATGGACAACTTGTGTATTTTCGAAGGCCAGTCTATTCATCAAGCAATACTAAAACCAGAGAGTAAATTTTGCCATACAAGGTGACCTAAGGGTCATTTGGCTGTATAATAATGCTGGTGCCACATACCAGTAAAGAACTTCACTGTTATATAAGCAACCACCCTTCAATGATACAATGGGTTGGATCCAGACTAAACTGGCAGTTTCCACTGACTCCCTGTTTCTGTTATAGACTTTGCCCCTATGTCACTCCTCAGTGTCCCCTATCATCGAGGAGTGTCATCCATTACTCAGTGTCCCCTATCATTTTTATAAATGATCTGGATGAAGTGGTAGAAGGGCTACTCATTAAATTTGCTGATGATACCAAATTGGGAGGAGTAGCAGACACCCAAGAAGATAGAGTTAAAATTCAACAAGACTTGAATACTCTGGAGAAGTGGGCAGTTGCAAACAGGATGCAATTCAACAAAGATAAATGCACAGTATTACATCTGGGCCACAAAAATGTCAAGCACAAATACAGGATGGGGGATACACTTCTAGGGAGTAGTGTATGCAAAAGAGATCTTGGGGTAAGAGTGGACTGTAAACTAAATATGACCAGTCAGTGTGATGCGGTGGCAGAAAAAAGCAAATATAGTCTTGGGTTGTATTAAAAGGGCCACAGCATCAAAATCACAGGAGTTCATAGCCCCTCTGTATACTGCTTTGGTCAGGCCACACCTGTGTGGAGTTCTGGAGGCCTCACTTCAAAAAGGATGTGGGCAAAATCAAGAGGGTGCAGAAGAGAGCGATGAGGATGATCAGGGATCTGGAGACTGAGCCCTACAAGGAAAGGCTAAGGGCCTTAGGAATGTTTAGTTTGGAGAAGAGGAGATTGAGGGGGGACATGATTGCTCTCTTTAAATATTTGAAAGGCTGTCGTTTGGAGGAGGGCAAGGAGCTGTTCCAGTTGGCAGGAGAGGACAGGACCCAAAGCAATGGTTTTAAATTACATGCAGAAAGGAATCGGCTGGTTATTAGGAAAAACATTTTCACAGTCAGAGTGGTTCAAAGGTGGAATCAGCTGCCTAGGGAGGTGGTTAGCTCCCCTTCACTGGCAGCTTTCAAGAAGAGGCTGGATGAATATTTTTCAGAGATGCTTTAGGCTGGTCCTGCATTGGGCAGGGGGTTGGACCAGATGGTCTGTATGGCCCCTTCCAACTCTATGATTCTATGAGTAGCATTTCATGAAGATCAGTGGCTGCAGCGGGAGTGGGAAACAGGAAATGTCTGTTCACTGATGGAAAATTTAGTCTGGATCCATCCCAACATTAAAACTGTGGCATCCCCATTTTTCAGAATTTGTGGGGGGACGGGACATCTTTTTATAAATGTAACTGATGGGCAAAGTTATTACCAATACTTGATTAAATTTTGCTCAGTCTGTCATCTGCTTTATGATAGAGAAACATCTGTTTAACTTATGAAATGGAGTAAATTAGCAATTTTAAGCAGGAACAAGCTTAAAGAATATATAGACACCTCCCCCAATTGGAACTACCAGTCTAGACCTGCCATTATCTATTGGCACAATCTCTCTATCCGCATGTAAAGATGAGCCTGTATGTAGAGGGTTAACAATTTTTTACGGTTGCTAATCCTTCTCTAGTGTTTTTGAAATGTTCTGCACATCTTTCACAAAACCGCAGGTTGTAATTACCAGTAATCAGTGATGGCAACTGTATTCACCTGTGCTTATCTTTCATTTCTGTTCCTCCGAGGTATTTTACTTGCTTTATATAAGAGGAAACAAATAAAAAGACTACACACAAGAGGAAAAGACTGACAAATACCGAAGAGCCCAATATATGAGGGAGAGATTAAAAGAGGTACATTCATCCACTCCATTTATTGCATTCTCCATTCCTTATACTGGTGCACACCATTAATTTACCTGACTCACCCCAGAATGTGTGGGAATTCCTTTAAGAACACACAAAGCCAAATGTACTGAGCCCTTTATTCTGGCCTGGGTGCTAATAATAAGATTAAGTTATTGCTGTACAGGCCCAGTTATACATGAAGATTTCATTCAGTCAATACGGAAGGGGGCAACTCTGCTTGGAATGTCACTGTAGATCCCAGATTTGTAATGTATAGTTTTATTTAATAGACAAGGCAGCTATGGATATTTGCCATGAGAGAATTACACCTGATAGTCTTGCAGTGTGTTGGCTGTGCAAATTAACTCTCAGCATAAGCTCCAATTATACCCGTAGTACTACCTATTTTTCTTTATAAGTGCTGATGTCTACTGAATTTGGGACTACCCTGTCAATTGTAGCTTTGTAGATAAAACAATGGTGTCTAGACTTGCCTGAGAACTAGATCCCAGCTGAGGCAATAAAAATATACCATTTACAATATATCACATGAACTAGTGCTTTCTGGTTTCCAGGCTATATTTTGAAGTGAACATTTCACACATTCATTGACCAGAAATGTGCCACCAGACCCCATGGCAGTGGTTCACTCAATCAATAATTAGCAAACAATCACTCACTTGTCAACACTCAATTAAATAAAATTTAATTAAAAAATAAAACCCATTCAAGACCAATTTTTCTTTCTAGAATATAAGCTTTTGTCAGTCAAAACGCAGTTTGTCAAACACAAAGAGGTATCTGATAAAGCTTTGACTAATGAAAGCTTATACTGTGGAAAAAAATGTTGGACTTTAAGGTGATAACTGGAATCAAATTTTGTTCTGCTACCAGAGACTAACATTGCTACCCACCTGAAATTACAATAAAAAGAGTTTCAGAGTATGAGCTTCCTAGAGTCAAAGCCCCCTTATTTGTACCTGACAAAAGGAGCTCTGACTCTCGGAGGCTCATACGGCCAAAATCTTGTTGGTCTCTAAGGTGCTACTGGACCCCAGTCTAGCTGTTCTACTGCAGACCACCATGGAGGTTAAGTGCGTGGACTCTAATCTGGGAGAACCGGGTTTGACTCCCCACTTCTCCATTTGTACCTGGCTGGATGGCCTTGGGCAAGCCTTAGTTCTGATAAGAGCTGTTCTTGAAAAAGAGCAGTTTCTGTCAGAGCTCTCTCAGCCCCACCTACCTCACAGGGTGTCTGTTGTGGGGAGGGGAAGGGAGAGGAGATTGTAAGCCGCTCTGAGACTCCTTTGGGTAG
>NW_015161998.1:41525-48329 GCF_001447785.1 Gekko japonicus | reverse complement strand
TCTTCTTCTTCTTCTTCTTCTTCTTCTTCTTCTTCTTCTTCTTCTTCTTCTTCTTCTTCTTCTTCTTCTTCTTCTTCTTCTTCTTCTTCTTCTGGTTACCCTCTGAAATTACAATGTATAAGTGAACGTATTTTCTTTTGGCAGATGTTCAAGGATATTTTTGTTGTTCAGTCGCACAGTCGAGCCCGACTCTTCGCGGCCCTGTGGACCAGATCACACCAGGCCTTCCTGTCTTCTGCCATCCTCTGAAGTTTGCTCAATTTCATGTTCATTGCATCTATAACGCCTGTCTAACCATCTCATCCTTTGCTGTCCCCATCTTCTTTGACCTTCAATCTTTCCCAGCGTCAGGGTCGTCTCCAGTGAGTGCTCCCTTCTCATTTGGTGGCCAAAGTATTTGAGCTTCAGTTTTATTATCTGGTCTTCCAGGGAACAGTCAGGGTTGATTTCTTTTAGGATTGACTGATTTGATCTTCTTGCAGGGAGTTCACTTCTAATATGCTTTTGTCAAATAGCTTTCTTGTGGACCATTCAGCCAAATGTCACCATTTTAAAATAAATTTAAAGGCCATATATACCACTGTACTTGATCTGGAAGACATGCTATTAGGACTGTGGTCATCAGTTAACTAATAGCAGGTAAGTTACACTTCATAAGCTTCATGAAAAGTTAATGTTTGGGGAGGAATTTTTAGGGAAGTTCTCAAGGTCAACATAAAGTAGCATGGTCAGGTTCCCAGCACCCCAAACCCTATGATTTATGAAGCAAGGTCTGGTGACAGAATCTGGTGGTGTCACACTGAACAGCAGTTCCAATGGCAATCCTTCCATACACCACCAGGGATTGTACCACATAGTATCAGTGAATATGTGTAAGACAGACTACTCAAGATCCACACAAAACAATTAAAAGTGACACAAATAGTAACTATGCACTAAATAAACTTTTAACTGAAGGGCTCCATTTTTAATTCTTGGTTTATGGATTGCACATAGTTTTATTGCTAGCATGCTATGCTACTGAATACTGTTTTTAGGTTAGTTTATGTCTGTAGATAGCTCTTTGCTTGTTTTACTGCTGATTTCAATACTACCAGTTTTTGTGCTTATGATTTGATGGTTTTATTATTGTCAGCTAGCTGTCATTTTTGTGTGTCCCCCCCCCCGTGTTCCCTTGCTTGCAGCCCGCAGCTGGCAGTAATCATGCTTGGGAGAGCCGTGGGAGCTAGACGCCGTTATCAGTCTGGCCTTGTGAGGTGGGATGAGCTTGCGGTTCACTTTTGGTGTGAATTTTTCTGCTCTCAGGATGCCCTGCGACTCTCCTGCTCATTATGTAATCTCCCGCCGGGAGCAATCCCCCGCACATGCGCTTGAAGTTCATTTGCTTAGCTAGTGGCCTTGCTCAACTATATCTATTGGGTGTTCCCGCCTTCTAGTTATTCCTAACAATAATCCTGTGGACATGGTACCAGTCTTGTGCCCTAATAAACATAACGCTTCAGGAGAAATGTGTGTGAAGAGTTACTTGCTGTGGAAACTGACAATTATTGTATTGATTTTACCTTGTGAGCCTCTGGAAAGGCAGCCGTAACAAACAGTAAGTGGTTAATGCAGGGGATTCTAATGGAATTCTGTAGTCGAGAATGAGTTAAGAGTGGCAGTGTGTTCCTGCCTTCACCAACTTAAGTATTTTGGGGACAAAGAAGCTTATGCTTGTTTATTTAAGCAGACACTGCCAACAGATCTCTCTCCACAGTTTTAAAGCCCTGTCGGTATAACAAAATAGCTACTTGATTATTTATATTTATATAACCTCATTCCTGTTGCCTGTTGACCTTCTTAAGTCCTAAATCTGACACCCACCTGTCCATTTCCCTTCAAAAGTGAAATAGTAAATGTAAACGTTCCCTTGCTCGAAAGCCAGTCGAATCCAACCCTAGGGTTGCGGTGCTCATCTCTGTTTAAAAGCCGAAGAGCCAGCGCTGTCTGAAGACATTTCCATGGTCATGTGACCGGCATGACTAGACACCAAGGCGCATGGAACTCTGTTACCTTCCCACTGAAGTGGTACCTATTTATCTACTTGCAATTTCTTGCTTTCGAACTGCTAGGTTGGCAGGAGCTGGAACTAGAGATGGGAGCTCACTCTGTCATGCGGCACTCGGGTCTTGAACTGCTGAACTACCGACCTTCCACAGCCTGCAGTTCAGCGTCTTAACCACTTGAGACACCGCAGCTCCTTAAAAGTGAAATACTAATACTAAAATTACCAGAGCAGTAGCATATAAAGAAAATATAAAGTGGTACACAGATGGTATTTACACCCATCTAGACTAGCTAAATATTCCTCAGCAATTTCGAATGTCTGCTGGAAATGTAGAAAAAACGTGGGTACGTATCTGCACATGTGGTGGACATGTAGCAAGGCAAAAGAATATTGGCTGATGATCCAAAAAATATTACAGGAAATTATTGAAAGTCCGATACCAGAAATGTTTCTACTCAATATGATACCAGAAGTGTATGAAAAAGTAGACAGAATTTTGATGATTCATGGTGTAACCGCCGCCAGAATTCTCTATGCCAAATATTGGACAGAGCAGACAGGGCAGAATTTATACAAAAAATGTTTAATGTTGCTGAAATGGATAATTTAACAACTTTGTTAAAAGGGAAAGATCAATCTTGTTTTGAAAATAATTGGATTAAGTTGTATAAATGGAATAAAATTTAAAGGTGAAGTGTTAGGCTTAAGAGTTTTTGTTTGATAATCTGATGCAAGGCTGTTGGAAGCTTTCTTATAATTAGTTGATATACAGCTGGATATGTGCTTCTTTTGATGAAATCAATAAACATGGTTTTTAAAAAAGTGAAATAAAGCAGTTTGTTAGTTTTGAATTACCATCAACCTCACGAGTGTCATTATCAGACAAAGACAAAAGTAGGATTTTTGTTGGTCCCTCAGTTCCCTAGACTGGGTCAGCAAATATCTGTATACATTTAAACAACTGGGTGGGACAGGCAGCAAACCAAAAAAAAACAAGAAAAGGGACTGCCCAGCCAAAAAAATAGAAAAAGGGAATTTGGGAAGTGGGGAATAGCAGCGTATAAACATTCTGAATAAGACAAGTAATAAAATGTAGTTGAACTGTTAGTGCCAGATTATTGTCTCCATTCTCCAGTTGCAGAATCAGCAAGGATATAGCCATCAAGTATGTTGGCTAGCCTGAGATTTCAACATGCTGCCCTCCCTAAGCCCCAAATCCTTTCTCAAGGCCACAGCCTGCAACACTTACGTCCCTAACATAGACCCATTGCAAATTATTTTTGTAAAGAAGAAATACTAACAAGAATATCCAAATATGGATTCTGTTCACATGGAAATGATACTAAAGTTCACATAAGAAAGTTCACATAAAGTTCACATAAGAAAATACTTCAGATTGTTTTCATTGTTCTCCATTTACAAGTGAGGAACCAATGCAAGCAAAATTGACCTACCAAAGTTACTTACGACTCAGATGTACTGAATGCAATATGTTCTGGACTAAAGTACAATCTTTGACCGTGGTTCCATCTCCACTTCAGATTCTTATGTTACTGCTACAATTCAGCAAATACTCTTGAGAAATAAGAATGAATACAAAATTCAGATCTGATTCCTTCTGTTTAGTATCATATGTATGGATTGTGATGTAATTATATCCTGAAGTAACATTTTGCTCTCTAGTTTTCAGTATTCAAGTCTCACAGTGAAGGATGGTTTGGCTTATGGTATTTTTGTCTAGTTATCACTGTGGTGGTAAACCTATTATCTGGGTTGTAGTGGTTTGGGTATTATAGCCACCTGAAGCAGGTAGGTGGGGGAATCACAAGATCAAACACTCCTCTAAAATATTTTCTATACAATAAGCTGGATAGCAGGGAGAAGGTTCTATGCTAGTTTCCAGTGCACAGAGAATTCTTCTGCATTGGAGCATTCAATTACATGTCCTCTATGAAGTGCTGCAGCCCAGACACTAAATTCACACTTCAGTGAAAAGTAGGCCTATGAGGGGGTGGAGCTCTTTCTTATGCTGTTTCTTATAGGTTTCATCAGGGATAAAAAGTGGAAGGGAGATATCTTTAAACCACCTGCATGTGTCTAATCGACATTTGTGTTACAAATATGGGAAATACAACAACAAAAAAATTAGTGTCATGTGTGAAAATGCCCTAATAGAATGCCACCTGGGAATGGATGACACCAGACAAGTGACAATCATTTCAGACTCTCCTTCTGCTCCAGTAATGAGTCTCAGCTGTCTTCTCTTACTCCAGCATCATGCACCTGAAGTTGAAATGACCTGCTGGTTTCAGCTTGCCAAGAGGAGTCGAGCCCACAGTACTGAATGCAGCTTATTAAAGTAACAACAATAAATTGGTTACAGTGGGATTGGCAGGTATGCTTCCTCACCTGAAGGCAGCTTGGCAATTTGTTTTGAGTGATCAGTCTTTCTGGATGAAGTTCACTTTACAATTGCTTCCCTTCTGCTCTCAACATTCATCCCTAGTGTACTGCACCAGCCCCTTGCAGACATGCTGTGCTCTGGGCTACAGCTATTTTTTGTACCACACATCAGTAAAAACAAATAAATAAAAAATTTCTGTTTCTCTTCTCTTCCTACTGTTCTGTTCTTTCTCTATCATCACAGAAATGAAGAAAGCTGAATCCTGATCTCTTGTAAATATTAAAGCTGATAAAAATTGAGAAGGGGCTGGGGGAAGATGAAAACAAGATGCAATTCTGCATGAATGCTTTCTTTGCCACGTGGATGCACACAAAATGACGACTGAGACTGTAACTTCCAAACCATCTCTAGGAGCATTTCATATCTCAGTAGACAGGGAACAGACACTTGAGAGATCTCTCCCTCCAGAAATGAGCCTGCTGTGGACTTTGCAAACTCCCAGAGGCCCATCAAATTGATGACATTTGGCTTGGAAAGCTGTGCGAATAGCATAGGCTTCCACCGCTTGTCAAAGACTTGGTTCCAGTGATCTCTGAGGACCTTGGGCAACTGACCAATTTATCGCAGGTATCCCTAATTCAAAGGAGCAACACACTGTCACTCTGCTGAACTTGTACAAAATATAATGAAGAAAAGCATCCCCTCTTGCCCAGTTCCGGGATGGACTGTTCACAAAGCCATGACACAGTGGTATGCTGTAAACGTCTGCATTCCCAACAGAGGTGGCAAGAGGTCTGTATGGTCATCAACACAAGCCAATACTTTTTTTTTTGAGGGGGTAGGGGAAATAGTTCCACATAACCTTTACTAGTGTGAAGTTGGAATAACACGACTGAAAGGATATAATAGCCATTTCATAAACAAAATTAATTTGGGGGAGGAGTGGAAGAAGGAGATCACAGGGATTTACAAAATGCACAAGATATGATTTCTAAGACAAAGTTTCACTGAATGCATGTAAATAGTAAAACAAAAATGGGTCAGACCTGGAAACCCAGGAATGGAGAGAGTCTGAAGAAGTGGATCTTTCCCACTTCCCCTTCCCGCAGCAGTTCTCTGAATGCCCCCCTCCAAGTTGTGGGTAAGTATCTGGGGACCTTAAGAACAGGATTTCATATGACTTGGGAGTGGGGTGGGGGTCCAACAAGAAGGGGAAATCAGATGAAATTGACCCATTCACTCTTTTGTGACTGGAGCAAGTTTTAGGAAAATAGCAAAAAAAAAATGGCACAAAAGTGGTGGTGGTGGTAGTGGAAGGAAGGAAGGAAGATTTCACCGTTCTACCTTCTTGATCCCCTGTGCACGATGTCCTCCAACCTTCAGCAGTGGCCTTAGAGAGGATTTCAAGGGGATGGAGAAAGTTTTGCAGACTTTTTGTTCATGGGGGACTGAATCCATCTCACAATGCTTTGTTTCTTTTCATCCATTTATTATTTTATATAAAAATGAAACAATCTCTCACTTTTGGAGAAATTAAACAATTAAATATTGAACACACAGTTCTGCAGGAAAACTTCCAGTGAAGCTGGTGGAGGAACACAGCCAGAACATTCTGTTTCTCAGGTCTCCTATTGATATTAAAAAGAAATTCATATCTGTTCCAGTCCTGCTTGTCATGAAAGTGTGATCAATAAGGCAGAAATTTTTGTCTATATATATATTTTTTAAACTGCTCATCTCATGGAAAGCCAACACACAATTGAACACTTAACAGCTGTTGGTTTCTATGTGACATTAAGTACACTTAAGTTTTATCTCAATTTCACTCACTGTATGTTAACGAACCTCAAAGCTATTGCAATTCCAGCTTTCTAGCAGAAGAAACTATTTGGCAAAAATAACCCAGGTTCAACAAATTACTTTGTCCTACTAGTTGATAATCCTGGCAGCCTAAAAATCAAATTAGTAAAAAGTGACCCGCTCCATAAACACACATAGATCATAATCCATAATAATGATTTGTGAAACTGAGGTGTGTTTCCTTTTGAACTTGTGACATAAGAACATAAGAGAAGCCAATGTTGGATCCAGTCCAACACTCTGTCACAGTGGCCAAAAATACCAGGTAGCATCAGGAGGTCCAGCATGGGGCCAGGACACCAAGAATACAGAGCATCACTTGCCCCAGCCTGAGAGTTCCTATATATACCTTGTGGCTAATAGTCACTGATGGACCTCTGCTCCATATGTTTATCTAATTCCCTCTTGAAGCTGTCCATGCTTGTAGCGGCCACCACCTCCTGTGGCAGTGAATTCCATGTGTTAATCACTCTTTGGGTGAAGAAGTACTTCC
>NW_015161998.1:33172-41232 GCF_001447785.1 Gekko japonicus | reverse complement strand
ACTCCAAGATCTCTCTCTTGGTCAGTCAGCACATACTCTTGTGCTAACAGAGTATGTGATGATGGGGCAACTTTATGTATTGGGCTTAAGTAGTGGTGTTGCATTCACTAGAGAGTTGTTCTGGATGCATCACTGCTCTGCTTGGAATGATACAGCCCAAGGAACACTAGAGAGTTGTTTGGGTGCATCACTACTCTGCTTGGAATGATACAGCCCAAGGAACTGAAGTAGTTCTATTTTTTCCAAGTAATGTGTATGGAACTGAAGGTTGGGTCCTGAAGGCACCAGGGTGGATTCAAGGGTCGTTTGTCACTTCCACCATCAGAATAGAACTTTCCTGCCTTTCTCTAACCTGCTGAAGCATACTAAGATTCTGCACCTAGGACAGGGGATCCTCAGAAAGATGAGTGAGTTGAACTGAGAATCTGCAGTGGAGGGGAAATTGGCAAAGAATAGTCCTGCTCTGCTACTGGAATACTACCTTTGGATCCGATGCTTCCTCATATATAGCCCTGTCCTGGCAAAAGTCATAAGATAAATTACTGTAGTACATTTGGAACTACTAGTGGCCCACTGTAGTTTTCTGACAATTTCAGGCAGTGATTTGGGATTCAGGAATGTACAAAGTAGCCCTTAATGACTGATCCTGAACCTGACAGGCTGCTGCTTAGCTTATAAGGCTGCTGTAGGATGATTACCAGCTGCTAGTGGACCAGAAACCTGATTCTCTTTGCAAGGGGTAATGTCACAATGGCTGTCTGCAGCTGATTACATGGTGTGTACTGCCAACGCATAACAAAATCAAAGGCAGAGAAAAATCTTAAATGTATTATTTTTAACTTTCCTTCTTTCCTGCCAATTTGAAAGCTAAATGTATGTGCCAGTAAACAGCATTCAAGTAGTTTGTAGTTTATTAAAGTCATTAGTAGGGAAGGAAGAAAGAAGGGTAGCTGGGGAAGAGGCAAGAAGGACTGAATTAGGAAGAGCCACGGTTACCAAAAACATCCGTATATCTGTGGAATCAGGAAAGGGAAAAGACAATTGCCTGAAATGCAGTAATTCTTCAGTAAGGATGACCAATATTTCAGTATTCTACAAAAGCATACAATGCAGCCGCTACCTCTACATGATTATTTTCTCTTTTTAATTATCCCAACTGAGTGCAGACACTTTTCAGGACTTTTATATGTTGTAAGTGGACCACTGTGGCATGGGCTCTCTTGAGGGCCACAGACCTGAACACACTTGAGCATCCTCAAACCTTTCATTAGGATGTTAGATGAACATCCAGCAAGTGAAGCTATTAGTGCAAAAGATGCAGCTGTTTGGTATTCTGCCCTGCAGTTTGCCCTCTATCAATGTGGTTTATTTTATCTCCCTAAATGAAGAACATTATATTTACTAGCACCAGTCTTGCCCTCTTTGCCTAAAGCCACTGCTGGTCTGATCTTCCCAATTCACTTTCCAATTAAATGCTCAGCTCCTGAGAAATGGTACAGCAGGGAGCTTCTTGGTCTCTTCCTCTCCAAGTCTGGCTGGTCAAAATAGCCTGTGGAAATTTTTAGCTGATCCCTAAGTATGGTATTATACACTGGAAGCTGCGCTGTGCTGAAAGGATAGGTACTTCATTGCGGTTAAAATAGCCGCTCCCCAGGATCCAGATTGACAACTGCTTTCCCAAAAGGTTAAGTCTGAGCCTTAAGACTTTATGTTATCAGCGGGGCTCGGAATAGTTTGTAAAAGCCTGAAAGATATCGCATATTTCACTTTGGAAAATATAACCATTTGCTTGGGATGCATAGGTACATGTATATTTGGAGTCATTTCACAGGCTAAACTCAACTGGCTTATGACATAGACAGATTTATAAGGTCAAATATTTTAAATAGTTTAGATGAAGAACAAAGACCACAATAACTCTAAAGCAAGGAGGAATAAAGGTTTCCAAGCCTTCCCCTCAGCAGGGATGGTTTCTTTGAAGAGGATACAATGAGGAAGATGGGTTAAGTTAGCTAAAATTTCTTGCCTGTCTATAGCCCTCAAAGCATTGCAACCTTTCCTGCTTTTAGGTAAAGGTGGCAAAGGTCACTAAAATAACAGTTGCTTAAGAGGAAGGAACAAAAGGAGTGAGTGGGGAATGGGAAACAGCATGGGTTGATGGAAGATTTTTTCCTTAAGAAAAGTTCCCCTGCCCATCAAAAAGGGGGGGAGCTCCATTCTCTCAGAAATCACATGAATAAATGTCTGTCCACATCTGCTTAATGGTCCCCTCTAGTTATAATTCTCCCCTCCTCCTGCAATAGCCAATGTCACTCATGGGCAGCCTCCTGGACAACCTGCACCCCCTCCAGTTGAATGTTAACAGTCTTGGATCCAGCTCACTATTGTGACTACAGGCAATCCGTTCTCATTAGAGAGGCCACAAACTTTGCAATGAACACTTTTCATAGGCAAACATACCATGTTTGACAGCCTCAATTACCCATGAGCCAAACGTCCAATCTGTTTGCCTGTCTGTCAATTGCCTTGAATGGCTTTGGAACAGTTTTGCAGCTGTTGAACAGCTTTATTACCTCACCGCCTCCATTTTGGATGCTGCATTCCCATGATGGATACTAAAGCATGTCTTTCCTCCCTCCACATTATGTATCAACCCTGGCTAAAGGTGATGTAAGAATCTCTGGCCATCAGACAAAAGGCAGGAATGGAAGGGAGGAGAAGGACTGCACCAAACCAGTCAAACAAACTAAGAAAGCTCTTGGAAAGAACCTAAAACATTGCTATCCCAGAAATGTGCTATTGATTGTGGCAGGGGAGGAATGGGGAAGAGTCTGCAAGCTAAGTTAGCAGCAGCTGAATAAGAACTGGCAAAACAAAGTTTGAGTCCAGTGGTATCTTTAAGATCAACGAAGGCCTCGGTCACATGGAAGGTTTTGCCCCGCAAGAGGGATGGATCGGGGCGCATCAAACGGGCGCGATCACACTGCAAAATCTGGGAAGCGGAGCGCACCCGTCCCCGATCCGTCCTTTCTGGGCGAAACCGTGCATCCCCCCCAAAAAAAAAACCTAGAAAAGAGTACTACCTACCTGAAGCTCCGCAGCAAGGGTGGCCATGGGATCACTGGCGTGCCCGTCTTCCGCAGCATTCAAGGCTCCCGGCCAAACTGTGCATGCTCCCAGCTGCCTCGCTCTCCATTCCGTGGCTTCCCCCCCCAGCATCTGATCATGCCGGGGAGCAACTGCACGGCGGCTTGAGGGATCGATCTGATCCCGCCGCTGCGCGTCTATTTTGCTGGGGCTCAGAAAAGCCACGCTTTGGCCATGCTTCCCCACACCCCGTGTGACCGGGGCCAACGTTTCATTCAAGGTATAAGCTTTTGTGTGCAAGCACACTTCCTCAGGTACAGTGAAACAGAATTTCTTCAAGCCCTATATACAGAAAGATGGGGGGGGCAGCCATCAGGAAGGGCCAGTCAGGCTCTGACTAGCCCTTCCTGACAGCTGCCCCTCCATTTTCCTGTACGTAGGGATTGGGGAAATTCTGTGTCACTGTATCTGAGAAAGTGTGCTTGCACACAAAAGCTTATACCTTAAAGGTGCCACTGGACTCAAACTTTGTTCTGCTGCTCAACATGGCTACCCACCTGAATCTAAGAACTGGCAAAGTTTGCTTCTTTCCTCACAGGTACTTAAGGTCTTGGCTTGTCCAGGGGAGAGAGTGAAAGGGCTCCTGTCTTTTGGATATCAGCCTAAAGACCATAGACTAAAGTGGGATGGGAGATACGGCCAGCGATGAGACAGAAGGAGAAAGACCTATTGTTCACTAAGAAGCCTTCCCCCTTTTCCTATTTTTTCTGTTGTATCTTGTTTTGTACTGTAAGCTACTTTGTGTCCCCAATGAGGGGGAAAGTGGTAAATAAATAAATAAATAAATAAATAAAAACCACTGATCAAGGACCCTTAATTTCATCAGGGAGCTTTTTACCACAAAAAGACCCTTGGTACTTGTTTTTATTGCCATAGCCAAATTTGCCTATAAGTAATATGTCTGTTACATTACCCAAAAGGCATGCCCATATGTGAGGCAGCAACTCATTCTCCATCTTCCTTGCTGCATAGTGCCAAAGAACCCAGGAGAAGTAACTGGCTGTGTACATTTCTCCAGGGATGTTTCCATGAAGTGGTTTTTTTTATCTGCTTCCCCATAGCATAGTGGTGCATTCATGTACCTCCTGGGGTTCCCCCATCTTTTCTGTGTTCTTTCCAAAACCTGCTTTGTTGACAAGTTTTGGGAAAGATTGCAGCAGAGCCTGGATGTCTGCTGTGTGGGTGGGAAAGTTTGGATTTTCCATTTTCCCTGCCCCTGCTATAGCCATTTCCTCCCCCACCACCAGAGAGGCTTTTTTGTTTTGGTTTTTAATTGGCAACTGAGCATCATGTTTTCTTAATTTCCAGCTTTCATTGTGTTAAACAAAAAGTTAGTCTCAACCCACTTTGGTTGCAGAGATATATGAGGAAAGGTGTATCTCTGCAATGAAAGAGGAGGGAGACTTACTTTAAAAAATGAAAGCTGTGAATTCGAAGAACCTGATATAACAATCCATGTATTATCCACTTTGGTTGCAGAGATATATGAGGAACGGTGTATCTCTGCAATGAAAGAAGAGGGAGACTTACTTAAAAAAAAAAGAAAGCTGTGAATTTGAAGAACCTGATATAACAATCCATGTATTGTTATGATAGTCAATTGCCAATTGGAAAAAAAAATGAAAAAGCCTGAGTAGTGTGGGGTGGGAGTGGAGGGGAGCTGCCAGGAAACTAGGGCAGGGAAACTATGGGGAAACCTGCCACATGGAACACAGTGGCCCACTGCATTGAACTGGCAGCTGCAGCAGCAATGAGAAAACTATACAAACCTGTCCTCATGTGAAAAACACCCTGGAGGAGCTGTGATCCTGACCTGTTCTTGTGCAAAAGGAGTTCACTCTTGTACTCAATGGCCCATTCATCTTTTTCTGCAGCTTCCAAAGGCAGCCTGTGATAGGTGGCCCAGTTCAATTATTCCATTAATTTTAGTCAACTTCTTCAGTCAGTCTTCTCTCATATGTGTTTGTGTGTGTGTGCGTGCGTGTGTGTGTGTGTGTGTGGACTATGTATGTGTTGAACCTTGGCTCCCATTCTATTTGCTGCTGATGACACACAACAACCTAGCAGCTATAGGTAACTCTTAGCACAGTTTGAGGGCTGTACTAGATGACAAGTTCTGTAATGGTTCCTTAGCAAATTAATGTTTCTGTGCTAAAGCCTCCACCCCAGAGGTTCTTGCTGTGCCTATATCTGCAAGGAGGAAGAACATGCTGTGACTAAGTGTCTTTTCTGGGTGTATCTACATAATGATCAAGTCACTTGCCTACCATGAATCTTGTATTATGAGGCCTGCCCTCCATCTCAGGTCATTTTTGGTCTGCCTATGAATTCTTTCTGATATGCTCTTATCCTGCTTTAAAGTGTGACTGCTAGGGCTGAACACAGTTTTGCAGCTGTGAGCTCACAAGTGCCATTTGCAGAAGCAATGAATTTTCTGCTTGCTGCCCTCTTTTTCTATATACCCAATCTTCATATTAACCCTATTCACCATGTAATTGGAGCTCCTGTGGAGGACACACTCTACAATAATCCCTGGCTGTTTTCCAAACCACTTCTTCAGAAGCATAAAACTAACCCCGAACCTTTGATCATGAACAGATGATTTCAATTCCTGCATCGGTGATAATAATTCTACAATTAGAAATCCCAAATTCTAAAATTGATGTTTGAAATATTGAAATTTACAGAAGCATATGTGATTTTCTAATTTATTTAAAATTATTTTTGCAGCATGAAGAATTCTGGGGCGGGCATTACCATGAATGAGATGCACAAGGCACACTGCAATGAGGTATACATGAATGGATAGAGAACAATGGTCCCTGCAGAAGACAATGAACAATATTAGCTGAGACCTCTGGAAACAGTGATCAGACCAAATGGGGTAGATGCTACTACCATTCCACCACTCAGCTGAGCAAATCTTATTTATTAATTGACATATTTATAACCTCGCTTCCTTTTGGTTCAAGCTTGAAGGCTCCCACCAAATTAAGCACCTTTGCCATTGGAAAAAAACCAGTCACTTAAGTTGGAGAATGTTCCTTAAGAACAAAAGAGCCCTGTTGGCCCATCTAGTCCAGCATCTTGTCTCACACAGTGGCCAACCAGTTCCTCTGGAGAGCCAACAACAGGTCATAGAGGCCAAGGCCTTCCCCAGTGTTGCCTCCTAGCACTGGGATTCAGAGACTGGCTACATCTGAATGTAGAGTTTCCCTTTAGTCACCATGGCTAGTACCCAATGATTGATCTGTCCTCCATTCCCCCTTAGACTACATAGAGGATGGTTGAATCCATCCCTGTGTTTACAGGTATTGGCTAAAATGCACATATGTTCATGTATAAAAAAAAAACATTATGCAAGACTAGAAATAAACCAAAGGCCCACGGAGGGGGGACACATGATGTGACACAAACATTTGATATTTAGGTCCACTCTGTGTTTTATATTTTGGTTCATTTTGGTTCATTTTGCTGGTCTTATGACTGTTCTTAATAAACTTACCATGTCCACAATGAGGGATGAATAGGAAGAAGGCACATCCACATTCATCCGATGAGTATGCCAAAGATGCATATCTGCCTTGCATGGGTTGCAGTGACTCTATAGACTATTTCCTAATTGCCTTGTTTGCTCACATGCATCTCCATCCAATACCATCTTATTTAAGTACACAACAGATCTCTTAATCTGCTCCTTTCCTATTCATGATGTGAGATCCAATGTGAATCTGGATGGATAGACAACTTAAAAACTGATAAATCACCAGGCCCAGATGGCATACATCCAAGAGTTCTGAAAGAACTCAAAGGTGAACTTGTGGAACTCCTTACAAAAATATGTAATATTTCCTTAAAATCTGCCTCCATTCCTGAGGACTGGAAGGTAGCTAATGTCACTCCCATCTTTAAAAAGGGTTCCAGAGGCGATTTGGGAAATTACAGGCCAGTCAGTCTGACGTTGATACCGGGTAAGTTGGTGGAAACCACCAGGGTCCAGCATACCTGAGGGACCGCCTTTCCCCATATATACCCCAGAGAGCACTACGGTCGGGGTCACAACATCGACTAATCATTCCAGGCCCTAAGGATGCCAGGCTCACTGCTACTAGGGCCAGGGCCTTCTCAGTGGCGGCTCCTTACTGGTGGAATGAGCTCCGGAGGAGATCAGGGCCCTTCGGGACCTTTTACAGTTCCACAGGGCCTGCAAGACGGAGCTCTTCCACCAGGCTTTCAACTAGGAGCCGCCCACCACTACCACCAACCACCACTACTTAAACATCTGTGGTACAGAGCCGGCCCCAGTGTGGAGATAGAGCCATGCCTCTGTAGTAGGCCTGAACATTGCTGAGCTGGGAACTTTGGTGGTATATCCCAGACCGCGCCACTTTAATTTAATGAAGGAACAACTAGTACTGTAAGCATTTTAAATGTATGACTGTTTAAATGCCTGATTGTTTTAAATTGTTTTATATGTTTTATATGGACTAGGTACATTGTACCGATTAGTGTAAGCCGCCCTGAGCCTGTTCACAGGGAGGGCAGGATATAAACGCAACTAATAAATAAATAAATAAATTAAGTTAGGGATGATTAGGAAAGGGATTGAGAATTAAACAGTTGATATTGTAATGTCCCTGCCTGTGTAGATCTATGGAGTGGAAAAAGTGCAGAAAAGGGCAACTCGAATGATAAAAGGGTTGGAACACTTTCCCTATGAGGAAAGGTTAAAGCGCTTAGGGCTCTTTAGCTTAGAGAAACAACAACTGAGGGGTGACGTGATCGAGGTTTACAAAATTATGCATCGGATAGAGCAGGTAGAGAAAGAAGTACTTTTCTCCCTTTCTCACAATACAGGAACTCGTGGGCACTCAATGAAATTGCTGAGCAGTCGGGTTAGAACAGATAAAAGG
>NW_015161998.1:5179-33022 GCF_001447785.1 Gekko japonicus | reverse complement strand
GGCCAAGTGCAAGGTGATGCACATTGGAGCCAAAAATCCTAAATATAAATACACATTGATGGGGTCTGAACTGGCAGAGACTGATCAAAAGAGAGATCTTGGAGTTGTAGTAGATAATGTCGAGACAGTGTGTGACTGCAATAAAGAAGGCCAATGCTATGCTGGGGATTGGCGTCTCTTATGTTCTTATGTTAACATCTATTTCTATGTCTAGAGATGGAGGCACTGGAAGTTAGTGAACCAAAAGAAGCTTAGTCCAAAGTGGAAATGCCATAGGTTGAGGTAAAACTGTCTTGGATATAAGCATTCAGCCTTCTCTGGATGAGGTTCTACAACCCAACCCATTCTGCCAAAAGAGCAACCTTGTTGTCTGGGAGTGCCTTGGTACTCCTGTTTGACTACAGATATGAAGAATACCCAGTATTTCAGATGGTACAAAATATGGCAGCCAAAATGGTAGGAATGACTTACTCCTGTGAGAATGTAACACCTATTGTGTATTAGTATTAGTACAAGTGTTGGCTTTCACCTTTAAATACCTGGCGTTCCCCTTAGGAGATGCTGTTCTGATGTGAGTGATCCATGTCACAGCTGGAGCCATATGCATATTTTTTTTTCTGTCAATGTATTCTGGATTCTTTGGAGGGGTATAAGTAGTATCACTACTAAAATACATATTGCAGCCTATATCTACTACAGATAAAGCATTATGCACATCTCAACGTGCACTGTGCACATATCCTCACAAATTGAATTCATAGAAATTTGCAGAGAATCATTCAAGCAAAACGGAAAGCTGGATTAAAAAAAAAATACAGAACAAATTACATCCTCCCAGTCTTGCCTCATAATCGCAGTTTGGTGAAGATGCTGGAACTCCTTTGTCAGAGATCCCCAGATCCCTTCCCCCATCAGCAAATAACAACAGGTTCCTCAGAGACTACCTGGAGATCCTGTGTGGTAAAGTGCTTAAAGTCCCAGATTTGGATCTGGGAAACTCAGGTTCAGAACCTCAGTCGGCCCATGGATACTTGCTGGGTCACCTTGGGTTAGTTGCACTCTTTCAGCCTAACTTACCTCACAGGGTGATTGTGAGGGTAAAATGGAGACTAATGTACAGTTGAAGCTATATTTATATTGACAGCTATATCTCCTCAGTTACTTATGCATCTTAACTAATTGGCCCTTCCTGGCAACACTCTCCTCGCCCTCTACCTATGTCTCGATTGGTGACCTCTGTTTCAAAGTATCCGAAGAAGTGTGCATGTGTGCACACGAAAGCTTATACCCAGAACAAAACTTCACTGATCTTAAAGGTGCCACTGGACTCACACTTTGTTCTGCTGCTTCAGATCAACATGGATACCCACCCGAATCTATCTTGAAGAAAAGGTGGTATACAAATGTACTAAATAAAGTCCTGTTCACACACAGAATTTGCCGCGGGAAAGGCACGAATGCCGGGCGGATTATAAGGGCATGATCACACAGCAACATCTGACCAGCGTAGCGCACCTGTCGCAGCCGGCCGAAGATGCGGAGTAAAAAGCTACCTCGTAATTTCCAGTAGCAAACAGCTTGCGATGGGCTGCTGCCGGACTCTCTTTGTGTGATCGCTCCAGCGTGCTCCTCTTGTGTCATTGGAGCGCGCCGGGAATGTGCGCCAAAGAAGGAAACTGTCATCCTGTCTGATTGTGTTTGCAGCGGGACACACTGTGCCAGCGCAAACAGCCACACCTCCCCTTCGCGTTTCCCGGCAAGTGTGAACGGGACCTGAGACTATTGAAACTAAGAAAGCCACATAAGCTCCAGTGCTACTTCTGGAAGTTCTCTATAGGTTTGCCTATTTTCCAGAAGGAGATATGTGCATTGTCTTGCAAACTTTAAAAATTGAATGATCTTGAAAGAGTTGTATGGGAACTGGCCTTCAGTGAGAGAATGCAGAAATGACAATGGACTGGATGCAGGAATAAGAAGAGCAGTAAACAAAAGAGAAGACATGGTTTGATGGTTAGGACTGACCAGATGCCCCAACTGACCTTGGCTGAGTCATTTCCTCTGCACATCTTCCGCTTTCTCCTTTACAAAATGGACTCAGACACAGGAAACACTCAGATAATGTAGGCTTGAAGACCATAAAGATTAAAGGCATAACTTGTTAAAGTTTAGAGTCAGCAATCAATTACTTAGGAAGGTCAATGTGGGTGGTATTTTCTGTGAGGGAGATGGACAGCTTACCAGCACTAATATAATAGAAAAATTATGGCCTGGTACACTGATGCAGGTTGAACATTTAGATCTAGATAAGTAACATAATTTTCACATGCATTATTATGTGTGTGCATAATTTTGTTGGGCATATTTTTAATAACTGTATTGTGGATTATCAAAGAACTTTCCTCTCAACAGCCATGAAAGCTAGAGACTTATCATAATTCAATATGACAGCCAGTGTTCCCACTAAGCTGTGTTACTGTGAGAGTTTTTTAGCCTCTGACTCACACATTTTTGTCTCAGCTCAGGGAGGATGGCTCCAGAGCAAACTCATTCATGCAGTAGTTAAATTGCTCACAACTTTAATCCCAGTGGCTCACAGAGTAGTATTTTTGCTCACAGGACTCCACAGTTTAGAGGGAACATTGATGACAGCTGAAATATTCAGTTTTTTCATGAGTGTCTCTAGGCCACATATAAATGCCTCAGAGATTGCATGTGGCCTGTGGGACATGTATTGCCCACAACTGTGCCAGAAGAAGAAAGCTATAGACCCGGAACTGTGTAATTTTGGGCTATTCAGCAAAGCATGAAAAGCAATGGAGACTTCAAATACAAATGTAAACCTCTTCACATCAGTGACAACCACCCATGTGGTTAAAACTGATTTTGGGCTTGGGTGCCTTTCTGAACTGGGAACTAAGAAAATAAAGATGCAGTGCAGGAAATCAAGGGAATGAGATGGAGCTCAAAGATTTTTAGTGTAAGAAGTGCCAAATTGTGTTCATTTGTTTAAGAGGTGGCTAAAAAGATAAGGAAGGAATTTCACTGTACAGGCATGTAAAGATATATTGATCTCACTCAAAAGGTTGGTCTGCACCAACTAATTTTCCTGGGATATATGTCCAATGGGAATAGCTGGTACAATCTGTAGATCATCTAAATTGGGGGCATCCCTGCTTAGAGCTTCACTTCTGGGTTCTGTTGTTGGAAAGTCACTTTACAAGAAGTAGTAACTTAATGTTTGTCACCGTTTGCAGAAGGACAAAAGAACAAACGAGCAATCTGAAATCCAAGAAAATACTGAATCTTCAACCACCCACCTGCAGAGTGCATCTCCAGACCAAACTGCAGGTTACAGAAGAGATCCACCTCCTGAAGTTTTTGTTTTTATTGGGCGGGCACTGCCAACTTGATTGGCACAGCAGCAGTGGGTGAGCCATCAGGTTTAACCTTTTCCTGTTTTTACCATCTAACCCCCCCCTCCATGCTGTTAATCCCAGAAGGGGAAAATAAAGATTAAACATCTCTCCCTAATGCTGTATCTTTGATAACGCACAATACACACACAGAGCCCTGCAGTTATCTTAAACAAACAAACAAAAAGTTGTGAGTTTCCAAACGTAGAGTGTAGGTTAGCACTGTAAAGTTCTTCTGGAAGAGAGTGTAGCTGCCTCATGTTCACCATTGTGCTGCTGCTGCTGTTTGCCTGCAGCTGTTGGAGCTGTCTCCATCTGGTAGAGAAATCAGAATCCATTAAGTAAGGAGGAGGATTGTTTGGAACAGGAGTTCATGGAAGCAGGCAAGCCCAAGCTGGGCCAGCACAATTCCACCTTTGTGTGTGTGTGTGTGTGTGTGTATGAAAAGCCACCACCACTAAACACACACACGCACACACAGAAACCCTCCACAGCCTATTGAGCAATTGTTTCTGCACAGCAACTCAGCTCTAATTGATCTGGACACCACAGCTAATTTTCCCTCAGACATCTGTTAACACACATTAGTGTATGTCATTAAGGAGGGAAGCACAGATTAAATGGAAGGGGCAGAGCTCAGAGGCCTTGCGTTTTGGGAGGTGAGAACAGGCAGGGGAATGACAGCAGGGAGGAGATGTTCCTGCAATAATGTTCTATCTGGGGAGTGGAGAAAAGGGGGAAAACTTAGATAAGGTTAGATGCTCCTGTGTAGCATCTAATCTGTTTGGCTAATATGCTTCTGGAAGAAGCACTTTTCAGTTCCAGATGTACCAGAGCATGCAACAGCACTGAGAACCTCACAAATGATGAACCAAACAGCTACTTATTAATGAAACCCAGAGCAAGTTCCACTTCTTTTCTGCCTCTTTTCTCTGATTTGTTTCAGACATTATTGGTAGTCTCAGAGGTGATAAAGAGAAGCATTTTATAGTGGTGGTTTTTTTAGTGTTTAAACCATGCTATCCAGATGACATTCTCAAGACAATCCCTACAATAAATTTATGAGGTAAACCAGTGTAATTGCAAATGGCAATAGAGTCAGGCTGAGGAATAAGTATATTTAGGGAGTTCAGGGCAGAGGTGCAATTTAAAATAGTAACCCCCTACTAGAGTTCTTTTTTTAAAAAAAAAAAACCTTGGTAAATGCCAGGAGGTTTTGGGCATGCTGTCTGGGGAGGGTGAAGTTTGGGGGTGATGTGATGTCACTTCCAGGTGACATTCTCTAGGTCTAGGACATTCCCAGAATGTCTCTATGTGGAAGTTATTTTTTTCTCTCACTCCTCAATTCCTTGGGGAAGGGAAAATGGAACTGGGGGTGGGTGAATCTCTACCTCAGGTGGATAAATGGGAGATCTTTCTCCAAATCGACAGTGGAATCCTAAGAACACATTCCTGGGAATTAGTCCCACTGAATGGACCTGAGCAGAATTGTGCGTAGAGTTGCTTAGAATTGCTCTCAGCTCTAGCTCTCAATCTACTATTCTAAGAGTAAGCACATGGCCCAATATCATATATCCTTCACCATTTCAATGATCTTGTTTATTATATTTAACTTTCCCACAAAAATTGGGCTGCTCAAAAAGGACTTAAATTACAGTACAAAGAAAGTCACGAATACATCTATAATAACACACACTTATTAAATAACTAGCAGTAAAGCCTGTTGTGAAAGCAATACAACGAGATCTAGAAAGAGGCTCTGGGGCAGTGCTCTGGCTTTGGGTAAACAGTGTCAATTTGCTGTGGTGACCTCAGAAGGGTATAATGTTTTCTCCAGAGGAACTGATCTCTGCTACCTGAAGAGCAGTTGTAATTGTGAGTGATCTGTAGCCCTCACCTGGAGATTGGCAGCAATTGTTACCCAGGACAAAGTGGCTGGTTTGGAGGGTGGAGTCTATGGCATTCTACCTGTCTGAGGTCCCACCCCTCTGCAAACCCCACCCTCTCCAGGCTCCACCCCTCAAATCCCCAGGAATTTGTCAGCATGTAGTTGGCAACCCCATCTCCTTCCCAGATAACCATCAACCTACCATTATCTGCCCCTTTGACTTCAGCTGACTTCTGCCCTCCCTTCTGCAGAGCAGTTGTAATTCTGAGTGCTCTCCAGCCCTCACCTGGAGATTGGCAACAATGGTTCCCTATGTGGGGCTGACTGGTTTGGAGGGTGGAGTCTATGGCAGTGCACCTGTCTGAGGTCCCACCCCTCCTCACCCTCTTCAGGCTCCATCCCTCAAATCTCCAGGAATTTCTCATCTGGAGTTGGCAACCCTATCAGGACTGGCCCCAATGTGTTTTCTCCCAAAGGCCAAAGTAGGTGAAAGGACCAAGCTTAGTTGCCTACCAACAGGCACTGAGGGGAAAGTAGGGTTGCCAGCTCTAAGGAGGGAAATACCTGGAGATTTGGGGAGTGGATTCTGTAGAGGGCAGCATTGGGCGGGGAGGCGGAAGGACTCAGCAGGTATAATGTCATAGGGTCTACCCTCCAAAGCATCCATTTTCTCCAGGGGAACTGATCTCTGTCATCTGGAGATCAATTGTAACAGGCGCCTCCCGTCGCTGGCCCAGGAGTGGGTGGTGGTGGTAGGGAAAATGGGCCCTGCGGCCGGAGGCCTCTACTGGAATGCAGGGGTGGGTGGGAGGGGAACAGACCTTCAGAAGTGGTGGCCTTTGGCGTCGGTAGTCCTCGTCGTCTGAGAGGAACAATCAAAATGGCGCCAGCTGACTCTCGCAGCAGTGGTGGTGTGGGCGGGACCGGGCTTCGGCTTCTTATTCGTCGGCAGATATGGTAAGTGGCAGTCCCACCGGCCTAACACTAAAGGGGCCAAATTTAATACAGCAGTTCCCATATGCAACTGAAAATTCCAACTGCCTTGCGGGGGGGGGAGTTTGTGGTGTGGAATGGAGTGAAGTCCATTTCCATTTTATTTATTAGCTTCGTTGACCTGAGGTCTTAAGCCAAACATGGGAGTTTGAGGTGTGGAATGGAGTGAAGTCCAATCAGCTTCCATATGCAAATGACCTTGGAACGCTGGGCGGGACTGCACAAAGCAGCCAGTCAACCCAGCCAGTGTCTTCTGAGTGGCAGTTCTTCCGGCCTAACACTAAAGGGGCCAATTTTAGAACGTTGGTGCCCACTATTCAATTATTATAACAGAGAGATACCTAGACCAGCAGGCGATAGACTTTCTTATAGTAGTAGGTCTATAGTCAATGATGCCCAGAGAAGAAACACTGGAGAGAGAAGGGCATCCACAGGATTCAGAAGCTTCAGTCACACTAAGTGCCTTTTTGTTCGTTTACTTGGTTTGATTGTTTTCTGTTTTCTAGTCTTTATGAGTAGTTTGTTTTATTTCTCTTGGTTTTCACTGATATTTTTGTTATAACTGTGCATTTGATTGTAAACCACCACACACACAAAGCCCTGGACAGGGAGGCAGCTATAAAAGTTTCAAAGATATCAATGAATAAAATAGGTTTCCCATTTTTCTAGCTGATCTCTAAAAATGAAGGCTCTCTACCAGGGATACCAAGGAAGTTTCTTTCCAAAAATCTGGCTTGTAGCTCAGTTGAACTGGATCTAGAAATCAGTTCCATTCAGAAACACCTTGAGGATGGAAGCAAGTATATATTCAGTTATTTGCATCTGCGGCTGACACATATTCCTTGGGCTGGAAGACTAAAGGGTCTTGCAAACAATCACAAGAAAGCTGTCTGTCACTTCACCCTAATTTTCATTCAGTTCCTTTTCTCATATGGGCATTTCTTGTGCGTGTGGGTGGATGACAGAATCTGATCAACAAGCCTTGTCAGATTAATCTTTGCTTGCTTAGCATGAGATGGCCATGTGTGTTCAATGCTGTGTCTTGCACTCCTTATGTTTAAGGAAGGGACTCTATTTTTTTTTACAAAAGAGTGAATGATAGAAAACTGTTGTTCACCCTTCCCCACTAATGCTGTGTTTATGAACTTCACAGACATCCACTTTTGCTCTTCTATAAAACAGCTGGGTGCAAGTTATGAATAAATGCTTGGAGCACTGCAGCAGGGGTTAAAGATTAGACCAAAATCCATCTGTAATCATTCCATATTAAATATGCACAGTTCAGCAAATGGGGAATAGATTTCAGCTGAGCTCAGAGTTGTAGTAACCAAGCATAATTTGCCCATCTCATGGCTGCTTAGCAGCCTATAAGCAGAAGCACAGGAGTTTCAAAGGTGTTTACATTTTTAAGAATTTAAAACCTCTGTGCAACATAGCACTACCCACTTGCTTGCTGAAGCAACCAGGATTACAATGTTCATGAAGTCCAGTGCTGAATCTCGCTTGTGGCAATACGAAGAGCATGTGGCAATTATTTCCCTTGATGCTAGATCTGAGTAAATTTAAGCGATGTTCTCTCTGTGCGATACCACAAAGCGGCTTCTGTGCCATTCATCTCAATAGTTTCTCACTTATAGTGAGATTAGCCCATTCATTCTCAACCTTTCTAGAAAGACAGAATGTATTGTTCGGTAACATGACTCCCATTTCCAAAACAAAAACTATTTCCATCAGCTCGTACTAGATTGTCATAGAGGATCCTTTATGGGAAAGCTGACTCTCCCTCCCTCCCCCTTACCTCCATGCAGCTTTTCTTCCCAAGAGACTCCTTCTATGATAGGATTGTGTCCACTAACAGAAGTCAGCCTGGGAGAAAAGTAGTGTGGAGGTTGTGATGGCTAAGTAGTGTGTGTGTGAGATGGGGAGGGCTCTGAAGCAGAGGTCATTTCGGGGGGGATCGCGGGGGATCGCAGTTACCCCGGGTGAGGTACGGGGGGCGGGGCACATGACGAAGCCCTGCCTCCTGCTTCCGGCCGCCCCGCTTCCAGCCCTCATTCAGCTAGGAGGAGGCAGGAGAAGAGGGAGGGTAAGTTGCTTCCTCCCTGCCTCTCCCCACCCCTGCCTACCTGGGGCCAGGGAGAGCCTTCGCGGGGCTTCCTTGCACTCCTGCTGGCCTTGCAGGTCCACCACCGGGCCCCTCATGGGGCTTGGCAGTGGAGCTGCAAGGCCGGCGGCAGCCGGGACCATTGGGGGCCGGGTGTGTGGCCTTATGACACACTTCCGATGTCAGGGGGTGTGGCCTTATGACACACTTCCGGTGATGTCAGGGAGTGTGGCATATGCTAATAAGTTATGCTAATGAGTCCCCCTAGCTCTTTTTCTACGAAACGACCCCTGCTCTGAAGCAACTGCTTTCTGGACTGAAGAATACCCAGTCCCCCATTCAGGACTCTCCCACAGAAACACCACCCAAAAAGGAGGACACAAGCTTTAAATATGTGTTCCCTAAAGGTATCTTATTTGGAAACCTGCTAGACCAAGGCTATACTTATTTGTGAGGTAAATAGAGATCATGTTTCCTTAGATATTTGACTTGACAAACAGGACACAGATGGAGAGGAACAACAAAGGATTATTTAACAGAAAATAAAGTATTTAATAAGGTAAATATGATGTGTGGATGACCTAAATGTATAAAGTAAAACTGGTTCTCAGATAAAGTAAATAGACACTGTAAGGAGATTTGACTCCCTTTTCTTTGGACAGAATGCCTCAGCAGATTCAGGGCTGCTCTTTCCCCACACACAGACCACCTTTCCACAGAACCTACACACACCAAGTAGGAATGATGGGCCCCTTAACAGGATGCCTATTTGTCACACTAAAATAAGCTTTCTTTTCCTAAGCCGATCCCCAAATCCTAAATAAAAAGTCAAATAAAAGCCTGGCTAAGCTAACACTCCTGTCTAGAGCCACAAAATCTCTATCCAAAATAAAATACAGTTTTTCTTCACCCTTCTTAAGCTGAGTCTGGCTCACCCCCTCCCATCCAGTGAAGTTCCGTGGGCTCTGACTGGCTGGCAATCACTTGGAGTTCTATGAGGCCTCTGCCACAAGGATTGGTTCAGAGACCTGGAGGAGAGGTGGGACTTTTAAGGATGATTGCCACAGGGGGGTATGGATGACACTCGCCACTATTGTGCCCCTTTTGGTTTAATAAATTATTTTATGGTCCTCAGTGCTGGGGAGTTTTGCATCATACTGAGAACATGCAGCAGAAACAGTTGTTCAACACCAGTTTAGGAAATTCCTGGAAATTAGGAGAGCATGAAGCTTAGTGAGGGGAAGGAAATTGGAAAGTTTGTGAAACCAGAGCGTCCTCCCTCCAAAAATGCCATTTCCTTCAGGGTAACTGATCTCTGTACTCTGGTGATTAGTTGTAATTCTCCCTGCTTTGCCTTGAAGTTGGCAAACCCGCTCTGTAGAGGGGCTGCAGCTGTGACATGTAACAGTATAAGATTTGAAGCTGTTTGCTCTATTCATACAAGAAATGAGAGCCACAGTTCTTTTAAAGAATTGAGAAATTTAACAGGATTTGAGTCTGAAAATAAACTAGAGCTCCTCCAGATTTAGCCTAGGATTGCCAGCCCCCAGGTCTGCGATGGAGAACACAGTTCTGAGATTATCTAAACAAACGAAGCACAGACTGATAGAACAAAGTGCTTGAGCATATCAAAGTATATTATAATATACAACAATATTAAAGCAAATACTAATACACAAAAGAATGGTAAGTTTCAGGTGAAGTTGAACTTCTATCAAAATGTAAGTGAATCCGACAAAAACCTCCGGAATGACTCTTCGTTTCGCCTCTTCATCAGAAAAATTCCTATACATATATACAACAATACATATATCAACACATTCAATTTACACAAGAAAATGATCCATAAAAACATTTCCAATAAAATGTTTTCATACCATACCTATGCTTGTCTAGTTTCATTCATACCACAGTTTGACATATCATATACAAATCTTATCCTGGTTTTTCTACCATAAATCTGAGGGAATATACAAACATGATCAAATTCAAACGCTCCATAACAAAGCTGTCCTACATAAAAACCTATTTTTATATTACCATACTCACACATTCTTAAAACAAACGTTTCACCGGGCGTGACTTAGTTCATGATGCAAAGTGCCTTGCCAAACCATTCCAGTACTGAATTAAGTTCTGCACTGAAAAAACATTCACAATATAGGCATTTCACATCATCTTGCAAAGGTACAATACTCACACAAGGATCTACCAACTGGAGCTGTTGATATTATTATACGATACCTCATCTTTGGAAAGGTGGCTTATGAACTCTTTAAATAAATAAATGCTATACTGCCATAATGAAAATGTCAAACTACATGATAATTTGTTCCTGGTGAAGGGATAAAATAGGGAATACCACATACACAGTCCCTAGACTCCAAAGAGCTCAGAAGAGAAAGAAACATCAACCCCAGATGGGAACAGGAGAGAAAGGAGAATTGTAATGAAATCGAATGCAACATGCTCTGAGAAGTCATGGAAAAAGCTTGGTAAGCAACTGCATTGTGGAGATTCAAACAATAACTACAACAACAAAAGTGATTGCCTCTGCTCCAAAGGTGATGAGAGAACTCAGTGTGAGATGGATACAATGTTCTGTAAAAATGTTCCCAAAATATTTATCCTCCATTAAACAAGCAAAAAAAAAAATACAATTTCACTAAGTAGGAGTTATAAGCCATCATGGCTCAGTAGCCCAGATGACTTGGGAAAATGTCCATACATTATCAAAGCAAAGCTTGTTGTATGGTATGATCCACCTTGGAACTTATTTCACATCTCATTGGGTAGCTGAATGAGATCTGATTTGTACATGTTCTCTTGTTTCTCTCCCTCAATGTCCTGAGATGATTGTTTTTTAAGTCAGGCACCAATTTATTAAAAGAAGTTAAGGAACATGAAGAGCTATTTTGCTCTTTTGCTGTTCCTAACACAGATCTTCATCTACAAAATGCTGACTGGGAACTTCTAGAAGTAAAAGTGTAAGGCATATCATTTCAAAATATATGGCCCTTCTGAACTAACCTATAAGGCTTTAAAAAGTACAGCAGGTCACTGCATGCAATCTTCCTCCAGGTCTAATGGCACATCCTGTGGCACACAACAACTTTCCTACCTGTCAGCTCAGAGCCCAATTATTTGTTTCCCTTACATCACCTCCTGTGTAAGAGATAGTGACTTCTTCTTGACAGGCAAGACAGATGCTTCTGCTTGCAACTGAATGGCTAGAAGCCAAATTCACATGAAGTATTGTCTGTATGATTACAGGCTCAACAGTGCAATCATGACTATTGTGTGAAAGTGGTCATAATCATGAAGGTACAGTCATGGGTCTACAGATATTATTGACAGAAGTGAGCATCTTTAACTTATGGAAAAAGTGACTGAAGAGGGATATGATACAGATCTTCAACTATGGAGTCAAAGGTTTCTGTAAAGAGGAGGCAAAACCACTCTTTTGGAGAAGGGCTTCTATTTCAGGGTGTACAATATTAAGTTTATGCTGTCTTGGATAAACTGGTGAAAAGTTCCAACGTCTCACCTTTGAGAGGCCATGAAGCCCAAGTCCCTGGGTTAACCCACTCTAATTTCTTGTACTACAGCTAGATTTCCAGTCCAGTAGCACCTTAGAGACCAACAAAACCTGTTGAGGAAGACTCAGCATGGGTTTTGTAAGGGAAGATCTTGTCTCACTAACCTGTTCGTGTTCTTTGAGGGAGTGAAGAAACATGTGGACAAGGGGGACCCAATAGATGCTGTTTACCTTGACTTCCAGAAAGCTTTTGATAAAGTTCCTCATCAAAGGCTCCTAAGTAAGCTCAATAGTCATGAGATAAAGGACAAGTCCTCTTGTGGATCAAAAACTGGCTAATTAATAGAAAACAGAGAGTGAGTATAAATGAGCAATCTTCTCAGTAGACGGTGGTAAGCAGTGGGGTACCGCAGGATCAGTACTTGGTCCGATGCTTTTTAACTTGTTTATTAATGATTTGGAGTGGCTAAATTTGCAGATGACACAAAGTTGTTCAGGGTGGTGAGAACCAGGGAGGATTGTGAGGCACTCCAAAGGGATTCGTCAAGGATGAGCCATTGGGCGTCAACATGGCAAATGGGGTTCAATGTGGCTAAGTGCAAAGTGATACACATTGGAGCCAGAAATCCTAACTATAAATACACATTGATGGGGTCCAAACTGGCAGAGACTGACCAAGAGGGAGTCGTAGTAGATAACTCACTGAAAACATCGAGACAGTATGCGAATGCAATAAAAAAGGCCAACGCTATGCTAGGATTATTAGGAAGGGAACTGAAAACAAATCAGCCAGTATTATAATGCCCCTGTATAAATCAATGGTGCGACTTCATCTGGAGTACTGTGTACTGATCACCACACCTCAAAAAGGATATTATAGCATTGGAAAAAGTGCAGAAAAGGGCAACTATAATGATAAAAGGGTTGGAACACTTTTGCTATGAAGAAAGGTTAAAACACTTGGGGCTCTTTAGCTTGGAGAAATGACAGCTGAGGGGTGACATGAGAGAGGTTTATAAGATTATGCATCGGATAGAGCAGGTAGAGAAAGAAGTACTTTTCTCCCTTTCTCACAGTACAAGAACTCATGGGCACTCAATGAAATTGCTGAGCAGCCGGGTTACAACAGATAAAAGGAAGTACTTCTTCAACCAAAGAGTGATTAACACATGGAATTCACTGCCACAGGAGATGGTGGCAGCTACAAGCATGGACGGCTTCAAGAGGGAATTAGATAAACATATGGAGCGGAGGTCCATCAGTGGCTATTAGCCACAAGGTATAGATAGGAACTCTCAGTCTAAGGCAAGTGATGCACTGTATTCTTGGTGCTTGGGGGGGGGTTCTAATGTCCTGGCCCCAATGGTGGACCTCCTGATGGCACCTGGTATTTTTGGCCACTGTGTGACAGAGTGTTGGACTGGATGGGTCACTGGCCTGATCCAACATTGGCTTCTCTTATGTTCTTATGTTCTTAACAAGATTGAACTGAAACCTAGCTGTTCAACTGCAGGCCAACACAGCTACTCTCCTTGTTCTATCTGTTTGTATTTGAACACATGAAACTGCCTTATACTGAATCAGATTCATTACAAGGTCAGTATTGTCTACTAAGACTAGCAACGGATCTCCAAGATCTCAGGCAGAGGTCTTTCACATCACCTACTGCCAGATCTGTTAACTCGAGATACCAGGGATTGAACCTGGGACGCTCCACCACTGAGCCACGGCCCTTGGGGCTGTCCCTAATGCCTTTGCTGACCTTCATGAAATTTAACTGCCCATCACAAATAGTACTCATCTGAGAACCTAAACATAGATTTTGTGTTCATAGTTGCCAGGACATCATTAAACCACTGTAAATGTGTTGATATTAGAGATCTTGATGACATAATGCTTTATCAAGTCTTTATAGAATCTGGACACACAACACTCACTGAATGAGTGTGGGCAGGAGAGAAGATGGCTATGACTTAGATTAACTTCTATCACACAGCTGTGCTGTAGAAGTTATTTATGTACATTGTCAAGGGAAAGGGTGACAACAAAGTTCCCCACCAGTCTGCAAGACCCTTTACATTCCCATAGGAGATTCTGTGGTCCAGAGGCTTCTGAACATCAGAACTGTGCATTAGGACTTGCAGTTGGAATGTGTTAACTGACACTCCTGGGAAGCATTGTGTTTTGGATGAAACAAGGTGATATGAAAGCCCTATGAATAGTGTTTGAGATGTGATAGCTAATTCAAACACATTGAAGTTATCAAAGGACGAACACACAAGGGGTACTAGCCCTTTGCCTCTTCTTTTCTTACATAATAGAAATGTTTTAAAAAGCAAGCGTGGATGAGTGTGGGGACTAGCTCCTGCAGAAACAGTTTTTCTTTGTCAAAGGCAGAATCCTCCATGACCACCCTCTATTTAGCCCAGGAATTTTTAAGTCTTTGTCAAAGGCAGAATTCTCCATGACCACCCTCTATTTAGCCCAGGCCACAACTATTCTTTCCACATGGGAGGCAATGCAAAGAAGCAGTTCCCTCTGATCTGGTATAGCGGTGAAGTACTCTACTGTTGAGCTTAATGTGGGAGTAAGCGAACAGATTTAGAAAAAGTAGCTGAACATATATTTTGACAGCAGTCCATCACAGTCAAGGTGGACAGAGAAGGGAGCAATTACAGCAGTGACATATGAGAGTCTTCTGAGAAATGGTGGATTTTAATGAGAGAGTGACAAGTTTCCCTTGGGTCACTGGACTAAGAATATGACTTGCTCACACAGAGAAGTGTAAATGGAGGTACACCGTGATAAGTGAAAAAGGTGATTAAATGTAGCCGAAGAAAGAAGGTGTGAGTCTCATAGATGTTTCACAGCTAAAATCATAGGAGGACATAAACAGTTGTGTCACACACCAACAACAAACTGGTCATAAAACAACCATTGACAGTACAGTAACTTACTTTGAAATGAGACTCTGCATATCTGGGAATGACTGCAGCCATCAAAGCAATTGCAGAGAAAGTAGCTTCCCACTCACTTATCTCAGTATCCTCAGACACAGCGTAGAAGTTAAGAGGATGAACAGTGAATCAGTTTATATGTTGCCTGCGCCATGAACTCATGAGGTAGCCTGAAGCAAGCCATAATTTCTCTGCCTTCACTGTCTCCTCCTCTGCAGTATTAGGATAATATCTATGTATCTTTTACATTTTCTTCCTGTCATTCCCCTAAGGAGCTCAGGGAGACATAACACAGTTCTCCACTCATCACAACAGCACTTAGAGGCAGAGGGGACTCAGAGACAGAAAGTGACTGGCTCAAGGTCAACCAGTAGGTTTCAATTATGTCTCCCCAAGCCTAGTCAATTGATCTAACCATTGCCTCGTTATGTGTTTATTATATCCTGCCTGTATTCCTTCACTGTGGGGTTCCCAGGAGGACTCACCTCCAATGACTGATGCAGACCCAGCTATGTTGCTGTATCATCTGTGCTCCAACTATTCACTGAGAAAACAGGATATGGCTAGGTTGGCTATAATACTAACCAACCCTACAGGGTTGCTGTAATGACCATAGCAATTTCAAAATATATCAAATGCTGCAAACCCTCTAAAAATGCTATTATAAAAATGCATGCTTATTCTAATGTTTAAAACAAACCCTCTAAAAATGCATGCTTATTCTAATGTTTAAAGTTCTCCGAATCTTAACTATAACCCTTGTGCATCATTGGAGAATTGGGACGGCTTATAATAAGACAGGATTTGCACTTCTGCTATAATACTAATCATTTATATAATGGATCCCAAGTGTTCAAAGTGCTCACAGCAGTTATCTCAGTCATCATTACAACAACTCTTCAGTGTAGGTTAGTACTGTCATCTCCATATTGCAGGTAGCTAAAGCTGAGAGAACAGAGGCTTGTTTGCAGGCATAATGAATATGTGCCAGACAAGAGATTTGAACTAGGAACTTCCTTGTTCATAATTAATTTTACAAAACCATAGGATTCCCAGGTGGTACAAGTTTTATGAATCTGCTCTGGGCACCAGTTTTATCTTCACCAAAATGACACTAAATAATGCAAAATAGGGTGGAATCCATTTTTTAAAAACTTCCCCGCTTGCTACTTCTGAACAGTATAGGTTGCAATGCTACATCATAAATTCTGGGGGGAGGATGTCTGGAAGTCATACAATCTACTGTGGAGCACAGAAAAATACCATCTGTCTAGTCTCCTGTGTTTTCGCTTCACGTTCTGCCTATCTTCTGAAAACTGAGTCACCTAACTATATAATAAAACTGGAAATATTCTAGCACCATATTTGAATGTACTTATTTATTCCCAAAGTATTTCACAAACAATCCTCTTGAGATCACACAAAACCATAGAGTTTGAAGGACATCATCTACTTTAAATTTCCTGCTCCAGAACAGAAACTTCTATCGGTAAATGCTTTTCGGAACAACAGAAACTTCTATCGGTAAATGCTTTTGCCAAACCTACTTCTTAGGGCAGGATAGAAACTGGGAATGCAATCTACCTGAAAAGCAACAGTAGAGCTAGTTGAAGCCAAATAGGCTCCATCAAAGTATCCATTTTATTTTATTTAGACTATTTGCATTTCTGCCTAACAGAAGTTCTCTTGTAGCTAACTGTTGGTTAAAAAGTCCAGTATAGCAAACGAAAACACAGTAATTACTGCCAGTACTATGGAGATACTCCATTGTTGGACAGGAGAAAACTGATTAAGTGGACCCCTTAGGAAATACTTTTACTTTCTTTTGGCAAAACCTGACCTTCTGTTAATATTGATGTGGAAGGAGGCTATAGTTGCTAAGTGCACCCTGATGGAGGAGGCTGAAAGTCATCTGTGGATGAAGGGCAGAAGATAATCAACTAGGGGACAAAAAATAGGGTTGATACCCTCTTTTTCAGCCCAGATGGAAAAATTCTTCCTTTTTTTTTAAAAAAAAAAATAGGAATGGCAGGTAGAACATTTATTAGCATTTAGAATCACCTGCTCCACCAGGTCCCAAAAGGGTTGGTTAAAAAATGAATGAGACACAAGGTCAGACGAAGGCTGGAAATGTTCTGGTGTAGGACCAGCCCCTGGGAGGAGATTGTCCTCCAAAGGAAAAAAGATCTGGCAGAGGCCCTGGGCACCAGTTTTATCAGTCTCTGTCAACACTGTGAGCAGGATAGGAAACCAGGCTTGCCCTGGCCGGGGGCGGGGATCAGAATGGCTCTTGTGTGTTCTGCCCTCATTTTGCACAGGACTCACGGAATTTGTGGGAAGGGAGGCAAAACAAAACACAGGACCTGTGTCCATGTATGTTGAAACATGTTCCCTAGAAATGCTGGGTCCCAGGCTGCCTGGGAGCAAAAGTACCTGCACTTTTTGTTGGTGTTGATGGCAAACAAGTCAATGACAGGTGTCCCCCACCGCTGGAAGACCAGAAGAAGAAAATGTCCATTCATATCCCATTCATGAGGTGCCAGTGGAGTACAGCTCAGGAAGTCCACAAAGTGGTTGCTCGAACCTGTTCTATGAACAGCCTGTATAATGGCCTGATTGGAAATGCATCAGTCCCATATTTGGAAGAGTTGGTGGCATAAAGTCACCAAGGATGTTCTCCCCTGTTTGTTTAGGTAATACAATGCAGTGACATTTTCAGTAGTCATCTGAATGGTCTTCCCTGTCACATGAGAATGAAGAGCGAACAGTGCATTATACACTGCTTTGAATTCAAGAAGTGGAATTAGCTCTCCTGGTGGGGCCAGGTACTGCTGACTGAGATGAGTCCAGCATGAGTACCTCAACCTAGCAAAGAGACATTTCTGGGAGAGGAGGATTAAAGGGCACCCCTATTAGGAGATTGCTCGACAGTATCCACCAGCAGAAGGAACAGAGTACAACAGAGTAAGGTCTAACCTCTTGGATTAGGAATGGCAGGAGGGACTGATTACCCTTGGGAACCAGAGCTGTAACCATTTGCATATGCAACCTTGCAAAAGAGACTAGGGCTTTGGTAGAGGCCATGAGGGTAAGTCCAGTCACAGTAATGATATAGATCTTGATACGGAGACCTTGGAGGGGACCTGTGTTCATAACCATTCAGCTCTAAGGATCATGGGGGTTATTAGATCTGAAGGGTCAAAAGTGGATGAAGAAGCCTGAACCAATGTTGTCGGCTCAGGTGTGAGGACTTTGCCCTTCAGGGTGGAACCCACTGACATAGGAGAATTACCTTATGGCTAAAATGTCATTGGAATTGGTACAACCTCCTTTATGGGATTGAGAGGTCTGATCCAGACCTGGGTCCTGAGATCAAGAAGGTAATGTAGCCAAAGATGGCTTTGTCAGGTTCAAAGAGCTTGTTTTATCATGATGTTTATGCTTATGGCATGCTTTCTTAGGAGGCAGCTCTGAGGTTCTGCAACCAGGAGTAGCTGGAACTCAAGGTCTTATCTGGAACCAAAAGGACCTGAAGACAAAGGAACTGATCTTGGAACCACTGGAAGTGACAAAGAGCATGTCCGTCTCTCCGGGTGCTGGATTAGGATAGCCTTCAGAATCAGAGCCAGAGAGAGCTTTCCTCAAAATGTTGCCTTAAGGCAGAAGACCTAGTCATATCTTTAGAGTGAACTATCTACAAACAGAGCATATTTAGACATCATGCTCCTCACAAAGGCAGAGTAAGCAACACGTATGTTTGACAGCCTGATGAATTTTTACATTTTTAAGCAGAGTTTTTGAGCCATATTTGATGGTTGTTTGCTCTCTTTCTTAATATTTCCCCCCCTCTGGAAAAATACTAGGCTTAAAGAAAAAAACCCTGCACCTTGTTCTCCTCAGAAGGAGAAAATTTTCTACTAAGAAAGAGAAAATAAACTTTGGCCCCGGTCACATGAGAGGTTTTGGGCTGGGAGAGGGATGGATCGGGGGCGCAGCAAATGGGCACGATCCCACCACAACATCTGGGAAGCGTTGCACACCCGTCCCCAATCCGGTCCTCCTGGCCAAAACACGCAGCAAAAACAAACCACCTACCGAGGTGGTTTTTCTGGCAAGGCTGCATCAAAGCCGGCCGTGGGATCGCCGGCGCGTCCTTTCGCCAGCGCATTCCCGGCTCCTGGCTGAACTGTGCATGTTCAGACATGCGCAGTTCGGCAGCCTCCCGTCGCTTTCTCCCCGGTCTCCCCAGCATCTGATTGTGCCGGGGAGCAATTGCGCTGCGGCTCACGGGATCTATCTGATCCCGCCACCGCGTGCCTATTTTGGTGCAGCTTTTAAAAGCCGCACTTTTGCCCGACTTTTTTTCCCCTTGTGGCAGGGACCTTTATTTTTTTTAACTTTTCTTAAAGTTTTAAACTTTTCTTAAAGAAGGAGCTCTGACTAAAGACAACCTTTCTCAGAGGCAGGAGAGAGAGAACTGAGGAAAGGGTACTCCTCCCCCTCCTTTTCACTCTGAAAAAGCAAGGAAAATAGTATGGGGGGAGTGCCTTTTAGAGCTTCAAAATTCTCTCTGCAGCAGGCTTGCAAATGTGTAGAACCCTCATACCACTGTATAGTTACCATGACTTGAGGATTTATATTTGAAGGTACACATGAATATACATTGTTATCCCAAACTGTTCTTCAGGTAGACATTGTAAAGCTAAAACAAGCTGCGAGGTGTTAAAGAGTGAAGCAGAAAGTAGCAGGATGGAGTATATGATAAAATATTTTTGATGGCCCATCTTGTATTAGACAGAGATTCAGGTTGGACACATGAAACCTACATGTAGATCATTATGTATCTTAATCATATGTGTGTACTTCACAGAACTTGTGCTCTTCTGGCAAGACAATTACAGCTTCCCAGTATGTATACATATATGTATGCCTGTGTGTGCTTATGATGGTCACACTTCCAACACTCCTATGTGAAAACATTTTTCATTGGAAAAGCATAACATATCAAATTGTGTTAATAACTGTCCATCTAAGAGCTGCCATCTGCATCCTTTTCATTTTTGTCATATGCATTTTCAAATCCAGAGTGTTTGCTATGGTTTATTGACTTCAGTGAGACAGTATAATGAATGAAGCTGCCTTTTACTGTGTGAGATCACTAGTCTACCAAGATCTGTATTGTCTACTCTGACTGGCTCTTTGAAATCTCAGGCAGAGATTTTTTACATCAGCTGCTATGAGATCCCTTGAACTGCAGATGACAGAGATTGAACCTAGGATATACTGTATGTAAAGCTGATGTTCTATGACAGCCCTCTCATAAGTGTGCTTAGTGTTTAAGCCTTAACTTCACTTTCCTGATTTGCATTTAATTATACAACTACATGGCTTAAAGATATAAGCTATATACTGCCTTTTGAATTAATATCTAAATGCAAGGGAAACCTTACCTTACTTTACACAGACTTCAGGTATATGAAGAAGCATCTGTCCAGTAGTGAAGATCAGCAGTCATAGTGGATAAAATACTGCAGACATTTGACTTTGACATACATGAATGTGCAAATACCCACTAGAAGCTGCCAATTTGATAGCTGGAAGAAGATTGCACATGCTGCCTACAGCCCCCATTCATCCTAAAGCAGTTGATAAAAATGCATCAAGCCAATGAAGTAAACTTCAGTTGGATGCAAATGGAGGCAAGCCGATTGTTCAGCTACAAACAAAGGAGGATTCTGGAAATGTTGAGGAAATGGCATTAATAATAGTGGAAGCTAACTTTTTTCAGTCACAAAACATGTTATAAAGCCAGATGTCTGTCAACTTCAGCATCTGTGCATTAAAGGATATGGGGGGAGGGGAATGGAGAAATCAATGATCATCTGAATAGGCATGACCATTGTTGCCCATTCATATGATGAATTCAAGCAGATAATTTTATTGTGAGGCCAAGGGAATTAAGCATTTACCTGTCCACTCCTCTACATATTACATAATTTTACTTCTATGGTATCTATATGAATTTAATTGCTGTAGAACTTGATGAGAGTAGACAATTGTTTTTGAAAAGTATACAGGGATATACACACTGATTCTAGAATGAGTTGGAGTCTAACTAAAACATCCTGAGAAGTAAATAAGAACATAATAATCCAGAAACAACAATCACCAGAACAACACTGGATATCTTAACAGAGTAAACAACCTCTTAGCAGTTTTCAAAATATTACAATCACGTGTATGATTGTAGAATAAAATATATATTGCATATAAATGGATGCATTAGAAAAGATCAATGTAAGTACAAGAGATCAAAAACTGCTGTTCTGTGTTTAAAGATTTATTAAAGAATGATAGCTCACCAAATCTAGAGAGGAAATGAAAGGAATATCATTACATAAGAACATAAGAGACGCCAATGTTGGATCAGGCCAAAGGCCCATCCAGTCCAACACTCTGTGTCACACAGTGGCCAGAAATACCAGTGCCATCAGGAGGTCCACCAGTGGGGCTAGGACATTAGAAGCCCTCCCACTGTTGACCCCCCCCCCCCAAGCACCAAGAAGACAGAGCATCACCTGCCTCAGAGCCCTTATCTATACCTTGGGGCAAATAGCCACTGACTTCTGCTCCATATGCTTATCTAATTTCCTTTTGAAGATGTCCGTGCTTGTAGCCGCCACCACCTCCTGTGCCAGGATATTCAGCAATATAATACATTTTTTGTGATGCTGGTGACCAAGGCAACAGCTAAACTTGAATACCTAAGAATCAGAAGTCAGCATCACTCAAAAAAGGACTGTCCAATAGTATGTCACTCACTGTCTCAGGTACAAGCTGAGACACTGGAGCTACCCAGTAGTGGGCAAGAAAGTAACAAGCCAGACAGACAAATCATAAATTGGACTGTTGCCTGTACAGGTCCTGGAAGAACTTATAGCCAAGACAAGTGAGGAAGACCCAATGGTTTATCTGGGAATGGAGCTCTGCTGCAACCTGAGGATGAGAGTGTTGTTCCCATGTTTTTCTTTACTACAAAAGAGTCCTAACAGAGATTAGAAATTTCCTAGTTCTGGCTGTCTTGGACAGCTAAACATGCATCAGTTATAGTAACTTTAGGTAAGGAGAAGCTTATTTTTAGAGAAAGGGTTGAAATTAGCAGGTGATCAGTGGCATCAAGGACTCTGATCTTTCTTTATGGTATTGCTTCCTCCAAAGGGCAACAATTAAATTGAGAACTATCTCTGAATTGTTTATTGAGCCATGCCATATGATCAGCTGACCATCTGCTGAAAGCCACTATATTAAAAGAGTCTCCATATTGTGACCTTGGTAAGAACATTTATTCATTCCACTAATGCCAACAGAAGTCCCACAATGTCACCCAATGCCACCCAATGCCACTGAGTAACAGATCTCTAGGAGAGAGAAGTCGTTGCTCTAGTTGTTATTCTTAGCACCGAATCATTTTTTTTCTCCTCACAAAAGAAGCCCTGAATGTCCCCAGGGATGCATACACAGAGATGACTGTAAAGCAGGTGATCACAGATACAGCCAGTACTAGTAGGTGGCTGGAAAATGTACAACTATGATCCTCATGGGAGTATGAGAGTTATTGCCAACTGAAGATGTAATTGCCTGTCTTTACACATGATGTTTGTCAACATTATGACCTGCCGAATGTAGACCAAAAAACTGACTGGCTTGCAGTTGACTTCTTCTGGGTCCTTAGCGAGATTATTTTCGATAAAATCATTAAACAGTATGATTTTGTAATTCTTCCACATATTGCTGGTTTGTAGAGAGTCAAGGGCATGTGGCCTCCAAATGGAGATGGCTGGTTGCCACCTCTTGGTGGTGTGTATGTGTGAGGCGGGAAATCTTTTTCCACTGATGTCAATTTTATCTTTGCAATTAGTAGAGCAGAGCAGCCTGCACAAAAGACTGCATTCACATGTGTTCAAAGTGAACTCTGATTGTGAAAAGCTTTGGTAGGCCAGTGCTGCTGCAGCTGAGGTGTCACTAAAAATCTACTGAAATTCTCCCATTTCAAGTTCTTCTTTTTATGGCATTTAATTCCTAGCGTATCTTCCACTGCCAATTATTGTTTTCTTTTAATAAAGCTGTGAATAAATCTGTTGAAGCAGAGAACTAGGAGTGCCAGGCAGAGAAGAACACAGAGGAGCTTTGCACATATTTTAAATGACTGAGGGCTAATTTATGTTTATCCCATGTTAGCTGCAACTATCACATGTTAACTTGGCTGTGTGAAAGTGTTATTGCAAATTAGCAGTCAAGGATACAGCTTTCTTATCAGTGCAAACAGACACAAAGAATTTTAGGGATAGATTTAAGACACTGTAAATGCTACCTGAGTAAATCATGAGAGTAGGCCCTAATGTGCTTCCCAAAATGTCTGCAGTCATGGCAACCCCAAGTTCATGAAACATATGAAGCTGACCCATACCAAGTCAAGGTCAGCCCTGTCTGTACTAACTGGCAGCAGTTCTCCAGGGTCTCAGTTAGAAGTCCTTCACATTATCTACTACTAGGGAGAGGAACGAATCGAATTATGAACCAAATTTCATGAACTGGTCCAGTTCATGCAATCGTGAACCATGATTCATGCAATCAAGCTGTTCAAGAGCCACCCATGAACCGCCATGGTTTTTGCAGCAGTTCATTCAGTTTGTAAGAGGGTTCATGGGCCATACATGCTGGTGCCCAAGGCAATGGTTGGGAACCCTTTGAAGCCACGCCACTGCCATGGCATGACTCACCAGTAAGCTCACCAGTAAGGTCAAAAGGCATTGAAATGCCTCCTGAGTTCAATTGTGACAGCCACTGCAGCTTCTGGAGTGTGGGGAGGAGCCAAAGCCATCACTGAACTTTGCCCCCCCCCCCAGGTTTGGAAGCTGCATGAATCTCATGAACTCAAACCGGTTTGGTAAACGGCAAAGTCTATGGTGGTTTGCAAACTGTGTATCGTGAGACCCCAAAAGCCTCCATTTCCCCAGTTCATGCCTATACCTATCTACTACCCAATCCTTTTAACTGGAGATATCAGGAACTGATCCTTGAATCTTCTGCATACCAAGCAGATGCTCTACCACTGAGCCCCTAGCACATTTAGCTATGTTGCTTTCTTCTCAGAGGTTTATAAAGAACATACTACCTTAAGTATTTGTACTCTGATTCTCCTAAATTTGGAGACGCTTGTACAAAAGATTTTTTTAAAAATACAACACCAATACGTTTTTCTATTTTTATGCCAGCGTTCTTCTAATGTGGTACACACAGGGTTCTCTTACCCTATTTTGTAATCATAAAAACCCTGTGAAGTTGATTAATGGATGAATGGGCTGAACAGGGATTTGAGCCCACATCTCCCAGATCAAATTCCAGCACTTTAGCTAGTACACAGAATGTGTTTTTTAGTTATTAAAAAGAAAAATCCTGCATGATACAATCCTATGGAACATTTCATAGCAATCTTGCTTCCCACTGCTGGCTTGCTCCAGTATCCAAATGCCTGTTTGGGTTTCTTTATGAAACCTTTCTGTAGCTTTGGCATTCGAAAGTTGATGAAGTGCCTTTTTGAAATTCATTTCAAGATGATGCCTCCATCATCTAAAATGGAAATGCTCAGTTTCTATAGCAGTAATATTTAAAATTATATTACTACATGGAAAATAGAAGGATTATGATATGAAAACAGATTAGGCAACTGTCTCTTCACTAACTCTTAGCCTCTGAATAAATGGATCAAATAGTATAGTGGTACTTTGGGCACCATATGCCTATTACAAAAATCCTACCAAGTATCCAGTGATATATTTCACCAGTTCTCAGAGAACTTAATGGACTTCCAATCAGTTTCTAGAAAATTCAGCACACTACATCTTGTATAGCTTCATTTGGTACAAAACTCTGCAGCAAAGCTCACCTCTGGGGTCAGCTGCTCAGAGCATTCAATTCCAGTGCTGCATCAATGGCACTGGTTACATATCTGCTTTGCACGCTATTAAAAGTGCTAGTTATTACCTTTAAACCCTTTTATGACCAAGGACCCATATATTCATTGAACCACATCTCCCAGTATACTCCCATGCACCAGATGAGTTCTCCAGACAGCCTTCTTCTTATGATGCCTTCTCTTAGGACTGTCCATACAGTTACATTTCAGTTGCAGACTGCTTGCACAGTGGGCCCACCCTCTTGGAATGGCCTACCAGAGTGGTTTATCAGAGAGTATCTTCAGTTCCTGCATTTAGGAAGGCATGTAAGACAGTTTTATTCCTGAGAGCTTTTGGCCGTGTTTATTTCTGCATTTTTTTAATTTAAATTTTAAATTTAAAAAATCTAATCTGTGCATTTTAATTAAGGTTGCCACTTCCAAATTGGGAAATTCCTGAAGATTTGTGGGTGGAGCCTGGGGAGGGGAGGGATTTGGGGAGTGGCCTTAGTGGGGTAAAATGTCAGAGTTCACCCTAAAAAGTAGTCATTTTCTCTGTGATCTCTAGGATATCTCCATACTCCACCTAGTGTTTGGCAACCCTAATTTTAATCTGTATTTTACTAATTGGACTGGTATATTTTGTATCCCTCTAACATGAATGTTGCATTATTAGCTGTTTTGAGTCGGAGGAGATAAGGAAGGATGGAAGTGTTTAAATAGATAAATAAGGCCTGATACTAGGGTACTTGAAGGACCACTTGCTTTCATATGAATCTGCCTTACAGTTAAGAACTTCAAGAGAGGTCCTCCTCCACACGCATCCACCTTCTGAAGAAAAGGTGAGCCCACCACGGAAAGGGTCTTCTTGGTTTGCTGTACCATTAGGATTGTGAGATGGGGGAGGTGGAGACATGCTGTGGGAGAGACATGATTGGCAGCTCTGGTGTCAAGACGCAAGTTCAGTGTGACCCAGAACTGATGTCACTGTGGGGGGGGGGCAACACTCTAACATTGGGATGAATGCTAGAGCATCACCAAATGTGATGATGTCACTTCTGGGTCATTGTCACAAACTGGGCAGAGACAGGTGAGCATTGCTCAACAGAGACAAGAGTCTAGGCATGAGCAGCAAAGTCAAGAGTCTAGTCCAAAAGTTGAAAAGCCAGAAAGTCATTACCATACAGTTGTCCAAGAGGCATAGTCAAGAGGGCCAAAGGTTACACACAAGCAGGAGTTGTACAGAGCCAAGAGATGAGGTCAAGAGCCAATCCAAGGGTCACACAAGCAAAGTCCGACATAGTAGTAACAGAGTCAGTGGTAGAGTAACTTGTTGCTTCCACACTTGACCCATCTTCTGCTTCCACGTTTATGCTGGGTGTACAGCTGGGCTGCATTGAGCTGATACCTGAGTAATTGCTTTGGCTTGTTAGCCCCAGGTGTCACTGGGCAGCTGGGTGCACACTATGCCACCTCTCGAAGAGCTCCTGCCACACTCTCCTTCACCTGTGCTCTGGTAGCTCTTGGGACAATGGGGGCAATGCAGCTTGCAGCACCTTGCGTGGTCCCAAGTCCAGGACTTGGGCCATTGGGGTGTTGTCCTCTGATGATGGTTCTTCAGTTACCTGTGGAACCGTGGCTTCTGAAGCCCGTCTGTCTGTTATTGGCTGCATTTCGCTGACAGCACCTTCATCCTTGATTGGTTCCAGCTGCTCATTCTTCTCGGCAATAGCCAGCGCAGGCTGACCTACAACAATCATGCTGGAAGTTGTGTCATCATCTTGGGATGCCAGTCACAGACCCTCATTTTGGCCACCATTTTCCTCCCACTGCCCAACTGAGTGGCAGTGGGTAGTGGTGGCAAGGGGCAGGCAATCTCCTGCCACCAATGGGAATGTGGCAACCCTATATCTCTTCTATGAAACTCCCTCCTATTTATGTTTACTCAAATCCTTCTCTTTTCAGTTTCAGGTGCCAGGTGAAGATTAATTCTATTTTCCCAGGCCTTCAGCAACAGGTAAGGGTATATTGTTTGTTTTCCATTTGCCCTCATTTTTTTCCCAAGAGCCTGCTGTTTTTTATTGCCTTCTGCTGATTGCTCATGTAGTTTTATTGCATTTTAGATAATGGTTTAAGTTTATTTGAACTTTAAGCATAAATTCGTTTTCTACAACACCTTGGGGACATTTTTTGTTGAGAGCAGCCACAAAACTGGTTAAGTAAATAAAAATGTTGAGGTTATTACATGAATCGGACATCAGTCATTTATATTTCAGAAGTTGTAGGAATTATCCATATGGAGTAAACTAACTCAGAATGAAGTTAGGTGTATTGGTCAGCTTTAAAAGACCTGGTAGGTTAAAAGCAGGGAACCTTTCTCATAGTCAGGCTTTGCCATCATTCAGAGGTTTGTGACAGCATAGATAAATCAGCAGATTTGAAACATATACCTCCACATGCACTGAAGCTAGAAAAATGTAATTGGGCTTGCCAGTGTGTGTTGTTCCGGCCCCACAGGAGACAGCCCCGGCATGCCTCCTGGGGGCCGCGTTTGCCTCCTCGTGAGAAGGAACAAGGAAAGGCAGGCTGCGGTGCAGCATCAGCTCCAAGAGGGGAAGCGGAGCCTGCGCAGCCTTAAAGGCTGGATCCGCTCTCTCCCCGTTCAGTAGCTCACCTCGTGCTTGGAACTGTTAGCGTCCCTTGAAAGGGGCCCTTTTGGGGGGGGGCTTTGGATCGGCGGAGGTCCAGCAGCGGTGGCGACTTGTGCCTTGTGTGCGCTGGTAGCGACGGTGCTCCTTTGTTTGGAGCGTTGTGAGCTGGGAGCATTCGGGCACATCGGCGGCGAGGCGGGGGCTGAGTCTGTGCGGCGCTGGTGGCTGGCCAGCCTCTGGGATCGTCGGCAGTGGCTGGCGAGTCCAGACGCGTTGGAGTGGCCGCTTCAATTAGGCGGCAGTTGGAAGCGTGGCAGCAGGGCAGGCCCTCCGGGACCTGCCCT
>NW_015161998.1:0-4812 GCF_001447785.1 Gekko japonicus | reverse complement strand
TACATTGAAATGGCATCCCATAAAGGCCAGGGCCGTTCAAATGGTAAGGGGCCTGCGCCTAAAAGGCCTGTGCCTGCACCTACACCGCAGGGATCTAATAAGGCTCCTTCATCATCTGATGACGAGGATGAGAGGGCTGAACAGCAAGCAATATTAGATAGGCTTGCAGCTTTAGAGCAAGCTAGGGCTGAGGTGGTTCCTGCCCCCCAGCAAGCGGTTGGGGTGTCTGACCACAGACAAAAGAGCCAGGCCGAGAGGAAGAGGTTCAGGGAGGAGGTCATTAAATGGCTTTCTTTAATTGAATGCAGGCCTGCTGCTGTTGGGCCTGATGCCGGAGCTGATCCTGGGGCGTCTGGAGCAGTTGCAGCTGAAGCAGATGCCGCGCTGGTGGAAGTTGCAGAGCCGGAACAGCCAGGTCCTAGTGGTACGTGGTATCCTGCGTTACAACTCAGTTTGATGTGGCCATGGGGGCCATGGGGTCAAGGAGCTGGCTCGGGGGTGTCGCCTGCTTCGCTGGCAGGCAATACTAAAAGCTCTGGTGACAACAGTCAACCATGGGCTTGGGGCCCTCCTTCTCAGGCTATGCAGTCCCCTTGGGGGGCAGTTCTGGCTGGTCCTTGGGGTAGTATGGGATGTACCCATCCTTGGGTGAATCCCTACGATGCTGCGTCAGCATCGTCAATGCATTTTGGGGACACTGCCTTGCCTTTGGGTGATCACCTTTTACCCGCAACAAGGGGAAAAAATTGTAAGGGTGAATACATTGACCTTTTTGGCCTTCTTTACCGGGATTCGGAGAACAAGGACAAAGAGGAGATGGACAACAAGGAAAAGGAGATCCTAAAGAGAAAGAAAGTGGATAGGACCTGGGCCAACTGGCTAGCAGGATATTTAATTTATGCTGGCCTGTTGTCCCGGTCTCAGCCTTTGAGGTCCCCTGCATTGTTCCAGTACCTGGACATAATTGACAAGGCCTTGTGGTGGCAGAATTAGGTTTAAATAAAGTTCAGCGGCTCGTAAGCACCAATTAATAATCCCTGGGGGGGTAGAGGGGTCTGCGGGATCAACCCTGCAACCATGCAGGGGATGAGGCTTGCAGACTGCCTATGGGGATGGCCACGACGGAGACTCGGCGCTGGCCGTGCAGTGGTGTTTGAGGGCTCCTGAAGGCGCATCCCAATTACTGGCTCGGCTGGGTTTGCAAGCGACTTACAGTTGGCTCCAACCCGCGGCCGTGGTGTCTTGCCTTTTTATACGGTTAAGGTCAAAGCGACACCAGGCCTTGCCGTGCCGCTGTTTTTCATGTTTGCCCTTGCCGTTACTTTAAGATGTTAATAAAGTGGCCTTATTTCATCCAACCTTGTTGTCTGACTCTTTCTTCCGTCTGGGGGGGGGCAATGTTGTAATTTTTAAACTGTCTACCATAGTGGATTAAATCTCACCCACTTCTGTCATCTTTTACTGAGCTACATAATAACAGAACATTAAAATAATATTTCTTCATTTGTAATGTCTGTCACTTCTTTACCTCATCCCTGTTGCGCCCTGCAGAGCTAGTGGAGATCAGAAGGCCACTGATCATGTATACTAGAATGCAAGGAGATGTTAGCAGCTATTGCTATGTGCCTGTTTGTAAAAGTGTAAGAAGTAACTGTTTCAATAAGGCATTTACATAATTATGGCATGTGCCCACGGAGTTTAGCACCTAGTAATTCACATTAGTGTGTGTGTCTGTGTGTGTGTGTGTGAGAGAGACTGGTAAAATACATCAGTTATGCAGAAAAAATGCATGTAATGTGTATCTATAAGTATGCATTAAAATGCATATTTTTTCAGCTTTTTACAAAACGAACAAAATATTGTAAGTAATTTTTCCATCCTTCATGTAATCACAGTGGGATTAAAACTACTAATTCAAACCAGATCCCTTTTGGAGAGAAATTCAACTGCATCTCCACCAAATGTGCTTTTCCAAATGGGCAGTAGAATTGGGATGGACAAAAGGAAATACTTATTTACATCAAGAGTGATTAAAATGAAGAATTTGCTGCCTGAGGATGTAGTGATAACCAAAGTCTTAGACGGATTTAAAAAAAACCCAAAACCAACAAAGTTTTTTTCAAGGTGTGAGCTTGCGTGTGCATGTACACACACTTCATCAGTGTATGAAAGCTCACGCCTTTTTTAAAAAAGAAATTTTATTTTTTTGTAATGAACAAAGAAAAACAAACAAGGCAGATTCATGGAGGATATATATCTATCAGTGGTAGGCTTGCCAGCAGCAGGTTGGAGCCTGAGAAGGATGAGGTTTGGGGAGGGGAGGGACTTCAGTGGGGTATAATGTCACAGAGTCCACCTTCCAAACAAGCCATTTTCTCCAGATGAACTGATTTCTGATGCCTGGAAGAGCAGTTGTAATCCCAAGTGATCTCCAGCTTCCACCTGGAGGTTGGCAACCCTAGTGGCTATTAGCTATGGTGACTAAAGGGAACCTCCATGTTCAGAGGCAGTCAACTTCTTAATCCCAGAGTCAAGAGGCAACATCAGAGGAAGGCCTTGGTCTCTATGCCCTGTTTTTGGTACTGACCAATAGTCTATTTGAGCCCTGTTACCTGTGATAATTTAACTACAGATGCTAGCGACTGAACCCTGGATCTTCTGTGTGCTAAGCTTGTACTCAGCCACTGAACTGTGCTCCTGGCCCAGTCTGACCACATGCCTGTGAATTTTGGCTGTTACTCTGGGGACTTGGCTGAAGCAGCAGAGACCGCTTCTGATCTTCAATTTTGTCTCTTTTGTGAGAAGGAAAGCTGTTTCCAAGTGATTTGGCATGGAGGATATAAGTAGATTGTGCTTTTAGTGACTTGTCTCAAATAACTACAGTTCAGGATAAGTGTTATTTTTACACTTGACATTTTAAAATGAAATAAATAAATTATTGAGTTCATTGCATTAAAGAAATATAGTTAAACTGCCTCGCTTCAATCATTATCCAAGAACTGCTGTCATTTATACTAGTCACATCTGACTAATCAAGGACCCCAAGAAGAAAATTGGTGATCAATACAGCGTACACTGTTGAAGAAAGAAGATCTGTATCATCACTGCAAATCAACACCAAGTCTTCAACACCAGTTTATCAGGAGATAAAAATACATGGCTATTTTTTTCATTTGAGAGGAAGCCTAATTCATATGGACCTCAGATCTGTGCTGAACGAAACCCAGCTTCAAAAAACAAAAACATTTAGAACTTACCTGGAAATCTTATTTGGAGAACGTCTGGAGTCCTAAAACTGCTTTTCAAAATCCCAATAAAATACTGTTTACAAAGTTTGTGTTCCATGGAATGTTGGAGGAAAAATACAGTTTGATGGATATTCCCAGTGTTTGAGGGAGTGTGGTTCCAAACTGTAAATACAAGCCTTCTTCTGGTCTCATGAAGAAAAACAATCTGCAACTAGCTAGATTTGCTTTACAGGTTAGGAATTTCCATCATAGACCAGATAAATGGTTTATTTGGCTCAGTCCTCTCTTTTGACACCATCTATTCAGGTGCTATATGCAAGTTCATAACCATACAGTCTTAAATAGAGTTGCACCCTCCTAAGATTTCAGTGGACAAAGGTTGTACTGTGAGTCATGACAGCTATATACATCCCATATCATTAATTCTTACTATCTGGTCATCAGGATATATACATCATTAATTCTTACTATCTGGTCATCAGATGAGCCTCATACATAGCACCTCTGGCAAAGAATACTGTCCATCCCCAAATTCTGCTCCCCTTCCAGAAGCCATTTCTTACCTTGAACGATCAAATAAACCTGGGAAGTCTTGGGATGATGCAGTGTTTGCACTGAGCATGTGTATGATCCCTCATCATAGACATCCACTTTCTGGATTCGGAGGCTGTATTCCAGAGGAGTGCGTTTCTCAAGCTCTACCCGGGGGTCCAATGACCATTTATCTTGACCAGCAAAAATGATGCCTGAGCGATTTAACCAGGCCACCTTGGAGCTTTTGTCTTCTATAAAACACCTGCATAAGATGAGAAAGAATTGCTTAGTTTTCGTTAACACTCTCCATCTGTGCAAACGTTTCCTGAAGCAGTCCTGTTCCCATCATCATCCATGTTGCCATCTTTTTATGTACATCACTATTTAAATATTTTCCCCATGTTTGTCTTCACTACCAGCTCTTATTATTCCTGTGTCAGATACAGCTGAAACTGAGAGTAACTTGCCCATTGAGTAGTATCCACAGAAGAAATGGGACAAACTCTAGCTTCACAGCTTTTAGCCCAATTAATTATCCATGTACCACAATGGCCAGAAATGCACATTTTGAAGAAATAATGTGGTTGGAACTTCTGACGTACAATTGTGCTCTAAAATGCAGCAGTTGTGGATGATTGAAGTGGGCTGGAACTGAGAAACTGGGTTTCAGCTCTCTCATTTCTGACTGAAAATGCTAGCTCATGGACCATTTTAGTTCCTGACATGGGAATTTTTTTCCCTTATACATTTTAAATTGTTAGCTGTTTTGGTGGCCTGTCTTCATTCTTTGCTAGGACTTTAAAGAAGTCTGAGAAAGAGTGAACATTTCCAATTGGTGAAATGATGTAAGTAGGAAGGAGTTAAGCCCCTGTTCTCCAACCCAATGGGGAAGGCTCCCTCACAGGGTAGCTACATTATCATATGCAGCTTGGCACAGTTACCTACTGTGAGTCATGCCACTCTCAGTTACGTATGTTATTGCCTACACAAGGCTAAAAAGATTATACTCTATTAGCCTTTAAGTGGTCCA
>NW_015161997.1:433223-459618 GCF_001447785.1 Gekko japonicus | reverse complement strand
CAGCTTAGAGGGAACACTGGTACCCAGTACTTGTGCCAAGCAGGCCTTGTAGAATTGACAGAACTCCCACTTGCTCTCGGTTGTCTCAGTCCAGTGTCTGAGCATCTCTGGTCTGTTGGTACCAAGTAACCAGAATGCAGAATTCCCACACCTGTATTGCGAGGGCTGGCTCCAAGACTGTAGGCCAACCTGAATGACATAACTGTGGACAACACAACTGGGGATTTTTTTGAAGCAGCATATTGCAGACAGGGGCAATAGCTGGATAGGTACAATTTAAAGAGCTAGGACTGCAAGGTCAAAGATTTTTATTATTTTTTTAAGTGCAGGGCTGTGCTCTGACAGGCTGTGAGGTGCTCCTGCATTATGAAACCCTTTTTTTATTGCCCCTGCCCAGTGCAATTTAGGTGATAGCTTGTCTGCCTGGGGATTTGAATCCTAAAGTCAATGTCTGCTTGAGGTCACGGTTTTCAAACTTACAGGCAGTTGCAAAATTCTGGCTGTGCTCAGGGAGGGTCTGCCTCTCCAGGAGCAAGCCAGAAGGAACATAAGAACATAAGAGAAGCCAGTGATGGATCAGGCCAACGGCCCATCCAGTCCAACACTCTGTCACACAGTGGCTAAAAATACCAGGTGCCATCAGGAGGTCCTTCAGTGGGGCCAGAGGACACTAGAAGCCCTCCCACTGTTGCCCCCCTCCCCAAGCACCAAGAATACAGAGCATCCCTTGCCCCAGACTGAGAGTTCCTATCTATACCTTGTGGCTAATAGCCACTGATGGACCTCTGCTCCATATGTTTATCCAATTCCCTCTTGTAGCCGCTACCACCTCCTGTGGCAGTGAATTCCATGTGTTAATCACTCTTTGAGTGGAGAAGTACTTCCTTTTATCTGTTCTAACCCGACCGCTCAGCAATTTCATTGAGTGCCCATGAGTTATTGTATTGTGAGAAAGGGAGGAAAGTACTTCTTTCTCTACCTGCTCTATCCCACGCATAATCTTGTAAACCTCGATCATGTCACCCCTCAGCCGTCATTTCTCCAAGCTAGAGAGCCCCAAGCGCTTTAACCTTTCTTCATAGGGAAAGTGTTCCAACCCTTTTATCATTTGAGTTGCCCTTTTCTGCACTTTTTCCAAAGCTATAATATCCTTCTTAAGGTGTGGTGACCAGAATTGCACACAGTATTCCAAATGAGGTCACATATCAATAAAATGGCTCAACAGATATTATATCTAAACTTCTACCACAATCAATAATAGTTTCCACCAACTTACCCGGTATCGACATTAGACTGACTGGCCTGTAATTTCCCGGATCTCCTCTGGAACCCTTTTTAAAGATGGGAGTGACATTAGCTACCTTCTCCCATGATCAGGACACAATGCTTCTGTTAATGTATTCTAAAATTGCATTAGCTTAACCTGGGATCTTCCCCAGAAAGCCTTTGATTTTGCTTCCATTTGTAGATTCTGTGTCAGTGAAAGCCGAGGGATATGAAGCTCTATGAGTTTCTAGAAGGTTCAAATATGTGAAAGCCTAATTCTGTCACTAAGGGAAACATCACAAGAAAACGAAAATGGCATTGCCATCAATGTTCCCTCTAAGCTGTAGAGTCTTGTGAGCAAAACTTCTACTTTGTGAGCTATTGGCTTTAAAGTTGTAAGCGAGCGATTTGGCTGCTGCATAACTTAGTTTGCTCTGGAGCCATCCTTCCTAAGCCAAGACAAAAACGTGTGCGCCGGAGGCTAAAAAACTGTGAGCTGGCTCACACAAACTCAGCTTAGAGGGAACACTGATTGCCATAATTTGCCATGGCTCAAAAAAGTTGATAAACTTACTGTAGGTTATCAGGTATGTGACCAGAACTGTGCTGCATTCATTGCGCCATCTGAGCCTGCATTCGGACTGAACTTTCACTGAAGAACTGTTTCCCACCTTTAGTAATTTCTTCCTAAAGCAGAAACCTGAGAAGGCAAAAGGCCCACCGGTCTTCTCAAATGATGCACTTGGTTGAAAGCATATGGCAAGAACAGGAAGCATGAATGTTGTGGTGGAATGCTCTCGCGTCAAGTCACACGTGGAAGCTGTGACATGGTACCTGTTTGATGGCAAGAGGTACGCAAGAAGCAGCTGGCCTTGCAATTCTGTTATGATTTTCATGGCGTGACTACACTGGCCCGACAAACATCACCAAACTGTGTGGCTGGCTGCTTCTCAGGTATATCACGATGGCGCAAGACCTCCACAATAAGTACATGCTGGGGAACAGAGAAATTAGTAACAAACATTGTGTATTGATGAAATAATTAAAACAACGATGACAGTCCGTAACACAATTCAGTGAGTGCAACAACTGGACAGAAAACATCAAAAATAACCTGTCCCAATAACTAGCAATTTAACTGTTTCTTTTAAAGACTCTATGGATGCCAAACACATGCCGATAAGGGCAATTTCTCCATTACTGGTATCTTCCCATTTTATTTACACCACCCTTCTTCCAAGAAGCCCAAGATAGTGTATATCATTCCCTGCCCCCTTTTATCCTCACAACAACCCTGTGAAGTAGGTTAGGCTTGAGAGCTGACTCCTGGCTTGAGATCTTGCAACTATAAATTGGTACCCAGATTTACAAAGTTTGTGGCAGGGTGCAGATCTTTGTGGTCTTAGTCCAGCTCTCGGACTGTTGTGCTGTACCAGCATTCCACAAATAAGGATCATTCTAAGACGATTAATGGGCCAGCCTCTCACTGGGAATTACTCAGAATATGAAGAGAGGTCCCTGCCCGTATGAGACATCAGTGATACTTCTGTATTGCGCTACGTGTATATTTGGTATCTTATCACAAGTCTTTTTCTCCCATTGTGTCAATACAATCTTACAGTTTTTAGTGTTTACTGGTGACAGCTTCATTCCTTGTCATGCTCTTATTTTGGGGGTCGGGAGCATTCTGGGGTTCTTGCAGCACTCCATGTTCTCTTTCTTCCCCCAACCCATTTTTTTTAAAAAAATCATTATTGGTATATATTGTCATGTGGAATAGCTGAAAATGCAGTTCCGCAGGGCCTGCAAGACGGAGCTCTTCCGCCAGGCCTTTGAGTAGGAGCCGCCGCCCCACTATACCACCACCGTCATGGTATCTTAAGGATGCACGGACGAGGCCCTGATGAAGACCCTGGAATATGTAAAGAAGATCTGATACGCTGTCGCCATTCATGGGAGTACCACCTGGAACTGTGTTGATTCCATCTTGGATTATGATAACAGTGACTGAGCACCGTTGTTGTTTTTAAGTGTTTAGTTGTTTTTATTATGTTTTAGAAGTTTATTTATGGCACGGCTGATTACCTTGCCCTTGAGAGCCGCCCTGAGCCCATTGGGGAGGGCGGGATACAAATGTGAAAATAAAATAAAATTGGGCTCAAGTGAGCGGGTCCTGCTGCGCCAAGTCAAGAGGCGGGTTACCGCCTGTCCTTGGGGACAGTGAGGAAAGGAACTTGCCTAAAAGACACCCCCGTCAAAACCCAGCGATCGTTTTGTTCTTCCCCTGCACGGGATGAAGTTGAGGGGGGCGCGGGGGAAGAGCCTCAGTCCTGCACAGTCACGACCACCTTACGTTATGGATCAGTGGACCAATCAGAGGGGCCGGGATAAAATGCTGACACCAGCTAAGCAGAAAACAGGAGGACGTGTTTGGGAAGGAAGGACGGGTAGTTAGCAATCGACAAAATGGCCTTCAGGGACGTCCCGCAGGTCCAGCCCCATCACGTCTGCTGGGTTAAGGCAGGTGACATTGTTGTACGAGTACACTGGAGTGTCCCCTTCCGTGACAGACTGCGTGTACCGCAGGACCACGGTGGGGTTCTGCAAAGCAAAGTCTCGTAGGCCTTTCAGCGAGCAATTGCAGTCCCATTTGTTCCTTTCTAGCCACAGCTGAGCCAGTCTGGGGGAAGGGCCCAGCCAACCCACTGAGAAGGTCCGGAGCGAGTTGTTCTTGACATTCAGATACTCCAGTTTCGATAAGGGCGTGAGGACGTCCCCGTCCAATGTCTCCAAGTAATTGTTGGAGAGGTCAAGCCAGGAGAGGCACCGAAGCGGAGTGAAGGCTTCAGGAGAGATTTCCAGCAGCTGGTTGGAGGACAGGAGAAGATACTCCAGGTTCCCCAGGCCCGCCAGCTGGTTGGGGAGGAGCCTGGTCAGCCGGTTGTTCTTCAGGTCCAGATCGAGGAGATCACGCAGATCGCTTAGGCTGTGCTCCTCAATCACGGCGATTGCGTTGTGCCGCAAGAACAGCAGGAATGCCCCGGCCCGGATCTCTTGGATCTGGTTGTCGTTGAGGGCCAGCACCTCCAGCTGACCCAGCTTCTCAAAACCCCTCTCCGCCAGGCTCCTGATCCTGTTGCTTCCCAGCTGCAGCTCTTCCAAGAACTGGAGGTCTCTGAAGGTCCTCGGCCTCAAGCCAGCGATCGAATTGCTGGAGAGGCGCAAGACGTGCAGCGTCGAGAGGCCGAAGAACGTGTCCTCGAACAGCGTGGTCAGGCGGTTATGGGACAGGTCCAGCCACCGCAGAGACTTCATGCCCATGAAGGCACGGGGGGCGACCGCGTTGATTTGATTGTGGTGCAGGTAGAGCTTCTGCAGCTTCTGAAGCTTCGTGAAGATGTTCCCTTTGATGCCCTTGAGGCTGTTCCCACTCAGGTCCAGCTCCCTCAGCTCGGTGAGGCTGTAGAACAGCTGATGCTGCAGGTAGTGCAGCTTGTTGCTGGCCAGAACTAGTTCCCTCAGGTTGGGCAGGTCGTGAAAGACTCTGTCCGGCAAGACCACCAAGGAGTTCCATCCCAGGTTCAAATACCAGAGGTTGGACAGCCCGGCAAACACACCTTCTTCCATCTTGGCGAACTGGTTGTTGTTGAGGTTTAAGGAGGCCAGGTTCTGCAGGTGGAGGAAGATGTTGGGCGTCAACGCTTTCAGACGGTTGCGTTCCAGGTATAAGGAGTAGAGCCCTTCCAGGCCATGGAAGGCATGCTGCTCAATGAGTGTCAACTGGCTGCCCTGAAGGTTGAGGAATTCCAGGTTGGAGAGGTTACGGAAGGTCAGGGCTGGCAAGGAGGTGAAATTGTTGCCGTCCAGCCACAGCAGCCGCACGGCCCTGGGTACATCTCCAGGGATGCTCGTGAGGTTCCGAGAACTGCAGTAGATGCTGAGCTCATCGTTGCAGTCGTCGTGGCTGCAGAAGCACGGGCTGGGGCACTTCCGGCTTTCGGTGGCAGCGTGCTCTTTCGCGGCTCCCGCTTCAAGGGGCTGGGATCCCGCCACCAAGGCCCAGGTGAGAGCCAACGTCAGGACTGCTTCTGTTGGGCAAAGAAGCAAAGGTGAAGCTGGTAGGCTAGCAGAGGAACAGTGGTAAGGTAAGAGTAAAGGTAAAGGTTCCCTTGCTCGAAAGCCAGTCAAGTCCGACTCTAGGGTTGCGGTGCTCATCTCTGTTTCCAAGCCAAAGAGCCAGCGCTGTCCGAAGACGTTTCCGTGGTCATGTGGCCGGCATGACTAAACACCAAGGCGCACGGAACGCTGTTCCCTTCCCACCGAAGTGGTCCCTATTTATCTACTTGCAATTTCTTGCTTTCGAACTGCTAGGTTGGCAGGAGCTGGAACTAGAGACGGGAGCTCACTCCGTCCTGCGGCACACTCAGGTCTCGAACTGCTGAACTACTGACCTTCCACAGCCTGCAGTTCAGCGTCTTAACCACTTGAGCCACCGCAGCTCCTAAGGTAAGAGTGCAAAGGTGCAAAAGAAATCTGGACGTTTACACAGTGGTTCTGCACGGCCACGCGGGGCTCATGTGATTTTTGTATACCGTTTTGGATTGTAATGGCCAATGGCTACACAATAAATTTTACTACTACTACTACTACATATGATTTCAGCTTTTGTTTAAAAAAAAAAGCGTTTCTAGCCCTCAAGGCTGCAACAGAAAGCTGTCATAGGTCAGACTTTGTAATAATATGGGTACTCCAAATGGCATCACAGGTGATGGTTTTGGACCTGGATTTGAACGTGGAACCTGTGAACAAGTCAGCCATGCGAAGCTTTGCCACACGTCTAACCACTCAGTGCCAAGAATGCTTTCCTGCAAGTTAAGTCCCACTGGACAGACTTCAGTAGAATTCTGAACAAATCACCTTCACATTGCTCTTTAAATCCGACTCACGCACCCAACCTTCCTTCCAGCCTGTCTGTTGACACCTGCACGGGTATGACATGGACCTCCACTAATTCCCCAGAGAAAAGCAGACAAAACACTGTGCTCCTGTTGACGGGTGATTTTTCTTGCGTCTCTCCAGTGTAAGCACAGATAAAGGGACTATGTGAAAGCTAATGTCCCTCATACGTAACCGTCCTAAAAAATTGAGGATTTAGCGACAACTGGCCTGAGCTCAAATAATGTGAATGAAAATTGCAGGCCATTTCTTTGAATTAGATGAAATGATGTGAACAAATCCATTAATGGTTTGATAAACTAGGGCCTGGGTCACACGGGCAGGAAAACGCAGGGGGGGGGGAGCGTGGCTGTTTGCCCCGGGGCAAAATAACACGCAGTTGCGCCAGCAGACGTACCGTGGAGGTCCCATGGAGGTCCCGTGGTAGGGGGGAGGTGCCGAGCACACCACAATCCTGCGGCGCAGCAAAGAAGCGGTGCGGCAAACGGGTGTTTTTTTCCCCGGACACTAAAGTGTGCGCATGCCCCGTTGGGTGTTTGTGCGCATCCCATGGACAGTTGAAAAAAAACCCCTTTATATGAGGGGGCATGGGCAGGCGCCGGAACTACCACCGGAAACGCGATCAGACGCCTGCCCTTGCCCCGCGGTTAACGGAAACTAGTACCTCCGAGGTACTAGTTTTTAACCTTGCATCTTCGACAGGAAGCCTCGGGTGAGCCACGGGAGCTCTACGCTTCCCAGATGTGGCGGTGAGATCGCACCCGGAAAATCCGCCTGTCTTCCGTCCCTCTAGCGTGCCTAATGCTCCGTGTGACCGCAGCCTAGGTGAAGCTTACGGAATGCATCCATCAGCAACATCAAACTCTCTTTGGCCAGGGCCAGGAGTCAGTGGGACAGGTCTCCCTTTTCCCAGTCCACATCTGGGTTTTGTTTAGCAGAGTACAGAATCTGCCCAGGCTTACTTGAGGGTCTCCTTGTAAATGGGGTATGAGACCTTCCCTCAGTGGCTTGGGAGCAGCCAGTTCCTTGAAGACACCCCTTTTATGGGGATGGCTCCCGTCCCAACCCTAATAGGTACACTTTGAGAAGATTGGTCGCAGTTTCTGTATGCATGGCTACAAATACAGCAGCCTGCATGTAGATATCTCCCCCCCCCCAGCTATAAAATGTGGTTTATTCCTAAATAGGAAACAAGGCAGTCTCTCTGCTGTCCCAGGCCTGGTTTATGGATGCAACCAAAGGAGGAGGTACAATGGACTATCACGAATAGTTCCGTTTAAATGGGAAATCTGGACAGCAGATAAAGAGCTAGGCTAGAACTTCATTCTCTCCTCTCTCTGCCTGGGGCGCTATATTTTATTCCCAGAGAACCTGTATAGTCAGTTTCTGTGAGTATGGTCTCTGTACTTTTATTTGTTACAGTTGGATTTTACATCATTATTTTTCAACTTGCACTTTCTGTGTTTCACAGCCCCTTAATCCTGCTGCCCCCCCAATAATTTTGTATATAAAGATCTGCCTGGTAAGGCCTTGGGACACTTCACAAATGTGGGCTCTAGCCCTTGGAAGCTTAGGCGGGAAGGAAACTGTGCTCACCTTTAAGGTAGCAGAAAGCTTGATATTTGCTTTCTTTCCTGCAACAGACTTAACTGTGCAGTCCTAAACGGAGTTACACTCTTCATAGCCCATTGACACCAATGGATTTAGAAAAGCATCACTCTGCTTAGGACTGCACTGTAAGTTGGTTAAACGTAAAGGTAAAGGTCTCCCTTGCTCGAAAGCCAGTTGAATCCGACTCTAGGGTTGCGGTGCCCATCTCCGTTTCAAAGCCGAAGAGCCAGCGCTGTCCGAAGACGTTTCCGTGGTCATGTGGCCGGCATGACTAAACACCAAGGTGCACAGAACGCTGTTACCCCTCAGGAATGGCTGTGACTTGCACGGCTCCCAGCAACTAGCCCAGGTGCAGACTTGTAGGTGCGCAGCCATAAAGAGACATGGAAGAAGCAACGGCTAGGAAGTCCGTCCTCTTACCTTTTCTCATGCTTGCCGGTCAACGGTTGGCAGCCAAAGTTCTGCAGGGCAGTCCAGAGAGGCAGCCTCTGCTGTCTGCATTTCCCCCCTACTGATAACGTAGCGGTACAGCAATTGCTTTGACACTTGTCCAGCCGGGGCTGTTTTCCTTAACCCTTCTGGTACTGGTTAGGAGTGCCAGGCGGAGTCGAGTCACCAGCGCAAGCCGTGTTAAGGCCAAGCGAGAGAAGCTTGGCTGGGAAAAGGGGACTCCGCCCAGAAGAATCGCTCCCAGGGATCAAGTATTCGCGGCAAGGATCTGGAGCGCTGCCTCACTGTAACTCAGACCGTCGGTCTATCTGGCCTGGGCCCCGTATCTAATCTGGCTGGCCGTAGGTCTCCAAGGTCTCCGGCAGAGGTCACGCCCAGATCTACTACCTGATAGCATTTAACTGGAGCCGCTGTAGATTGAAGAGAATCTGCAAACAGAGCATAAGCTGTGGCCCTGTCAAGGATTCCAGGGGGTGCTGGAAAGCTGGAACGGATTCAGAGGCCATGGATGAAAAGAATGACAGAATAAGAGCCCTGCCAGAGGAGACCTTCTAGTTCAACATCTAGCCCAATGAGAACCCCCCAGAAGCAGAGTTCCCTCTAAGCTGAGTCAGTGTGAGCCAGCTCACGGTTTTTGAGCCTCCAGCTCACACATTTTTGTCTTAGCTCAGGAAGGAGGGCTCCAGAGCAAACCGATTTATGCAGTAGCCAAGTGGCTTGCTCACAACTTTAATGCCGGGAGCTCACAAAGTAGAATTTTTGCTCACAAGACTCCACCGCTTAGAGGGAACATTGCCCAGAAGACACACAAACAGGGGCACAGAGGCTCTTTGCTGCTCCTCTCCATTCAGAGATACACTGTCTCTGAACCTGGAAGTTCCATTCACCCACTATGGCTAACAGCCACCGACGGCACTATCTTCCACGAATGCACACAGAAGCCGATTCAGGGGTCTGTGACAACATCTGATAAGGAAAAAAAATCATACATGCTGGATATATCGAGCACAGAGTGGGATGCCAGGCTGATTGTTCAGGAAGAAGAAGAAGAAGAAGAAGAAGAAGAAGAAGAAGAAGAAGAAGAAGAAGAAGAAGAAGAAGAAGAAGAAGAAGAAGAAGAAGAAGAAGAAGAAGGAGGAGGAGGAGGAGGATGGATTTATATCCCGCCCTTCACTACCCAAGGGAGTCTCAGAGCGGCTTACAAACTCCTTTCCCTTCCCCTCCCCACGACAGACACCCTGTGAGGTGGGTGGGGCTGAGAGAACTCTTGACAGAAACTGCTCTTTTTCAAGGACAGCTGTGCCAGAGCTTGTGACTGACCCAAGGTCACATCAGCAGGTGCAAGTGGAGGAGTGGGGAATCAAACCCGGTTCTCCCAGATTAGAGTCCGCACACTTAACCACTACACCAAACTGGCTCTCAGGGTAGAGCAGCAGGCAATGCTTTTAAATCACCACGTGCTACCTTTAGGTTAAGCAGCAGAAAAGACTAATATTATGACTATCGTCCAGATGGAAACTGACTTGGGAGTGTTGCGAAATCGCTTCCCTTCCACCATGTTGTGTACAGAAAGCAGACCACTGAAAAGGAGGTGTGGACAGTGAGTATATTGTTAGTTTTCACAACTCCAATAGAGCCTCAAGGTTCCAGACAAAAGAATCATCTCAATAAAGTTCCATTAAAGGTAAAGGGTGAAGGTTTCCCTTGCTCGAAAGCCAGTCGAATCCGACTCTAGGGGTGCGGTGCTCATCTCTGTTTCCAAGCTGAAGAGCCAGCGCTGTCCGAAGACTTCTCCGTGGTCATGTGGCCGGCATGACTCAACACCAAGGCGCACGGAACGCTGTTACCTTCCCACCAAAGCGGTACCTATTTATCTACTTGCAATTTCTTGCTTTTGAACTGCTAGGTTGGCAGGAGCTGGGGCCAGAGACGGGAGCTCACTCCGTCACACACAGTATTAGGGTCTTGAACTGCCAAGCTACAGACCTTCTGGTCTGCAGCTCAGTGTCTTCCATTATAATCACAATAAATAAAATAAAATAAAATAAATAAATGCAGTCAATAAAAAAGTAACCAGTAATTTTAAACAATGGCATCTCAAAAGAAATCTAGAATGGTCTGACCCAAGTGTCATGACTTCGGTGTTCTACAAAGTTCACTGAAGAGCAAGCCACTCTTTGGAGCACAATTCAGAACATTGGGGCAGCCACCAAATAGGCCCTGCTTGCCACCCTTTCTTGAACTCTAAACAGATGGTCCTTCTCCAATGATCTTAGAGTGAATGTGGCTATATGTGGGAGAGGCAGGGCAGCACTAAGAGGTGGTGGCCATGGTAAGGAGTCAAGCTGCAGAGGACAATGGAGAGGCTGCCATGGTGCTGTGACCGCTGCAACCTGGTATGTGTTCCTGCATTCACCACAGCTAGGGCTACTAGCAGGAGTGAACTGGGCTGTTAAAGTGGCCCCAAAGTGAGCCAAGTCATGTGGTGCCAGCAAGGGTTGCTTGGCCCAGAGGTGACAATGATCACAGGCATAGATTCCTCCAGGTAAGCCTTTGCCCATCACAAGTATATCTTCTGCCAAAGTGCAAGCTAAGCGACCCCTACCAGCATCATGGGGACCAATGTTCCCTCTAAGCTGTGGAGTCTTGTGAGTAAAAATTCTACTTTGTGAGCTACTGGCATTAAAGTTGTGAGCAAGAGCTTTGGCTAATGCATAAATTTGTTTGCTCTGGAGCTGTCCTTCCTGAGCGAAGACAAAGATGTGTGAGCCAGAGGCTAAAAAACTGTGAGCTAGCTCACTCTAACTCAGCTTAGAGGGAACACTGATGGGGACTTGGCTTGGCTTGTTCCGGGCCACCAGAACTGCTGTGTCACAGTCCTTAGAGGGTCGGAACAGGACCTGAGACAACTGGGTTCCAATCCCCGCTCTGCCATGGAAAGTCAACAACAAGTGACCTTGGGCCCACAGTAAACTCTCAGCCAAACCTACCTCACAGGATGGTTGTGAGGAGTGGATAATGATGTGATAAGTCACTTTGGGCCATGAAGGAGAAAGCAGGATATAAATTTTAAAAATAGAACAACAACAATAATAATAATCATGAAAAGAAAGCTTAGCTGTTCACAGAGCACAACGGAACGCCACCACCCAGCCAGCCAGAACTGGAAATCCCTCAGTCAGTGGCCCTCCAAAGCAGATGCCTGCTGGAAATTTCCCTGGTAGGCCAAAGGGCCAACCAGTCTTGAGCTAGTAGCCTGAGTCAAAGAGGCACATTCACTGCTGCCATCAGATGTGTTAAGTCGTGAGCTTAACAAAGAGTCGGAGAGTGATTTCAGCAAGAATGCGGCTTTTATTCTTCAGCTTCAATACTTCTCCAACACGGTACAACATCAGTCAGCCAGAACAGCTTTAACATTGCAGCTGCTCTGTATTTAAACATTCCCGGCTAATGTAGCCACACCTACTGTACAATTACCAATCTATCAGGTTGAACAGATAACGACCAATCACAAGCGCTCCCGCTCTGTGAAGTGATTGGATGACACATCCTGGGCTAGTGCTCCTATTGGTTACATTAGGATCCTAGCCCAGACCGAAGCTTTACATCGCACTTCAATGAGATATTCGCATACATCAAGTTCCATATAGTTCATGCATTCACGTCCATCCTCAGCCGCCCTGAGCCTTCGGGGTAGGGCGGGGTATAAATTTAAATATAAATATAAATAAATAAAAATAAAATAAAATCTGAATACATAACAAGATGTGCTTTAAGGGCACATTGTCACTAAAATCCTATGTTGGCCATGACTTTCCCCAAACAACCTTGGGGACTCTAGTTCTGTCAGGAGCTGGGCGTCCTTCCTTAAAGGCTCCCCCCCCTCCCCTTCAGTTCCTTGGAAAGTGGGAAATAATGACTGAGAGCCGAGGATTAAGCTGAAATGCCCTGGTGTAGAATTCAAAACTGTGAAGTTTTCTCCCCCCTTTAAATGTGCGAACTTTCTTGTATTCCAGGTCATTTCCCCCACTGGCCCTTTCCTAACCAACAACGCAAAAAGGAGGGAAAAACCCAACCCTCTGCAATAGTTTCTAAGAAAAAGTCACAATGGTGTGGGCTGCAGAATGCTGGTGGGCAGAACTATCAGCAGCCTGAGGAGCTTCATGACGGTCACAGCAAAAGGCGGCCCAACTGAAGGAGGTGGGAGAATGTGCTGTACCACTTCAGGCAGTAGTAGAGATGTTAAATTTCCGGAAATTTTGAAGCTCGGAAAAAACCCCGATTTTTCCCGAGTTTTTTTCGGGGGGGAAACGGAAATTTTCGGAAAAATCGAAAAAATGTTACATTAGCATTTCTTTTGTCTTTTCTAGATTGAAAGTCATTCTGTTACTCTAGGAACATAAAACATGACTATGGACATTTTTACTTGGCATGAAATTATCACAACTAGCATATTAAAAATATAGTGTATCCAAACAATTATTACAAACAGAATACCCACCCACATGCAAAAACAAAACTGAAACCTTTTTATTTTCTTCTGACAATAGCACCTCCTAAAGGAAGAAATGCATCTTGTTCTTGCATTGGAGAGTTCAGTTTGTAACCTAGGACTTGCTTGTCCTCAGTGCACAGAAATTAGATCAATCTGATACCATATATATATATATTTTAGAAATGATTTGGAAAACATTTGAACACCTTGTCTTAAAATATTTTATTCATCAGGTTAAAATAAAACGTTCCATAATCAAAAAATTTTCTTTTCTTTTTTCAATTTTTCCAATTTTTCTGAAAAAAACAAAACAAAAAAGGCTTCAGGAAAAAAACGTTTTTCCCCCGAATTTTTCCGGGTTTTTTTCCGGGCCTTCACATCTCTAGGCAGTAGGCATGGTGTGTGTGTGTGTGTGTGTCACATTTTTACATTACCCCCATCACAATTTTAAAAAATATGTTACAACAGGGAGGAAAGTTTCAGCGTAGCCTCTTGCATGCTGTGCTACTTTTCTACTTACCAGGGGACTGCAAGGGTAGGGGAAGTTGGAACAATGCAATCCATCCCCCCCTTGCAGTCTGAAGTGGTTCAATCCATCCCACTCTCTCAGCGTTCTCTGCCATGTCATTCTGTCACACTTCTGCACTGGGTCTCATTTTCCTGGCTTTTAGTGCAACCGTCTACCAGTGGGGGGAATGGATCATTCCACAGCATGGAAATGACAGGAAGCTTTTTGAAAGGCTGCCTACATTCGTCATGTAAAATCCGAACCAGAGGCCCTGGTATGTGTGTGCCCCTCCCCAAACTCTGCCCTCCCTGGGCAACACCCCCAACTCTTCAGGAATTTCCCATGCCAAAGCTGCAAGCAGTGCTCCTGCTGAGCTGTGGAGTCTTGTGAGCAAAAATTCTACCTTGTGAGCGCCTGGCATTAAAGTTGTGAGCAGGTGATTTGGCTACTGCATGAATTAGTTTGCACTGGAGCCACCCTTCCTGAGCTAAGACAAAAATGTGTGAGCTGGAGGCTAAAAAACTGTGAGCTAGCTCACACTAACTCAGCTTAGAGGGAACGCTGCCTGCCACTGTTGTGGCAGATGGCCTGACTCGCTAAGCTTTAGGCACCAAGTGAAAATTCCGACCACCCCAAGATTTCAATATGCCTCAGTGAGAAGGTGGCCTGAAACCACATTCTCGGGGCCAAAGTCTGAGACCTCGCTGCGCACACAACCTTGTCAAAGGAGGGCAAGACACAGTTGTTCTGGTAGTAGACAACAGCATTCTTTATTCACTTTGACAGAACTTCTCCAAACACTGGCTCAGCTGGAGAAAAATGCACATACAGATTGAGGACAGAAGAGAGTCCCGGAGAAAGGCACATATACAAAAGGACTCTGGTATACCTTTGTTTTTCACCCCCTGCTGCCTTCACCCTCTCCCCCAATTTTTCTTCTATTTAATTTAGATTTCCCCCCCCCTCCTTTCTCCCTCCATCTATTTTAGTGCTCTGTTCTTGGAAATTATAGATTGAAAGGGAGAAATGAGAAAGACACACAATCGCACAGGCGCTAAGTACATATTGACACAAGTCGTAATCAATTGGAGCGAGAAAAAAAGCCCTGAATCAGCAGGGACCTTCGAGCCAACCCCCACCCCACCCCACCCGGAATCCAAAATCCTTGTGGTTTCATTATGAACTGGAAAAGAAATGCCTGTGCATTTTTTTTAAAAAAAATATACAATAATGTTGCTGAAGTTTTTTTTTCACAGGGTGGAGGAGGATATCGGCCCACAACACTGTTGTCCCTCCCAACTGCATTTTTAGCTGTCATGTGACAACCTCGTGAGGCGATATCTCATCCGTGCTCGGGAATGTGTATAGGGATGATATAGCCTTACTACCGAAGAAATAATGGTGGAGGTTTGGCCTAGCCAGGATGACCCCCTTTTTAGAAAGAAAGTTGGCAACTGTGCTTGTAGGGGTTAGAGCAGTGGTGGCGAACCTATGGCTCGGGTGCCAGAGGTGGCACTCAGAGCCCTCTCTGTGGGCACGCGTGCCATCGCCCCAGCCAGGCCCAGACCATCGATAAAGTGTCGAATTCTCTGCCAAATAATTTTAAGTAAATGAAAGCATTTGGGATTGCTTTCCTTACTTTGTTTGGATCATCTTAAGTTAATGTATGAGTTGTTTTTTCTAAAGTAAAACCTCAGTATTCAGGTTAAATTGCTGTGTTGGCACTTTGCGGTAAATAAGTGGGTTTTGGGTCGCAGTTTGGGCACTCGGTCTCTAAAAGGTTCGCCATCACTGGGTTAGAGCATTAGACTAAGATCTAGACCTAGGCTCAAACCCCGCCTCTGCTGTCACAAACCTTGCTGGATGACCTGAGGGAAGTCATTTCCCCCTCAGGGCTGTTGTGAGGACAAAATGGGGAATGGAAAAGCTTGTATGCTGGCCTGAACTCCTTGGAAGCATGTATGGGGAGGGGTCTTGTTTGCCTCTGGAAACGACTAAAGCTGGGGTCCTGAAAGTGGTGCCTGCAGGGCAGGGGTCATTTCCTGCAGGAGCGCACAGGAGCAGAGCTCCAGCAGTAAAGAGCCCAGGGGGCGGGCACATGCAACAAGCCCCACCCCCTGCTCCCAGCAGCCCTCCGTCAGAGCAAGAAGCAGCCAGTTAAGTTGCAGAGCCCCGCCCGCCCCCCGGTCCAAAACAGTCCAGTGGCATCTTTAAGACCAAGTTTTATTCAGGTACAAGCCTTCTGATACTTCCGGTGATGTCGGGAGGGGGGGTGGCATATGCAAATGAGTTATGCTAATGAGCTCCTGCACCTCTTTTTCTACTAAATGACCCCTGCTGCAGGGGCCACGGCACCCTCCAAGTGTTTTTAGAGAGTGAGGAGGGCTTTTGCAGGGCTTCCTGACTGGTCACTGGAGACCGGACTGGCCGTGCAAGAGTTTTAAAAAGCTGCCTCAGCAGCAGCAGCTGCCCCCCACAGCACACGAAGGGCCTTCTTCACTTTGCGCATGTGACCAGAAGGCAAGACAGTATTTGTAAACAGCGTAGTAATTTTAAAAGTCATCCCGTTACAGAGCTTCTGCCTGAAATGTCGAAGACTAACTAGTCGAGCGATGCCTCTCCTGACTCGCTGACATTCTCTCGGTTGGCTCTGTCTCCTGAGGCAGCCCATTTTGTGGTTGCACCCACCACCCTGCATCAGAATGCCAAAGTTGCCCTGCAGGCTCAAAAAGTTTCCTGGCACTTTTTCCAGGTTGCCCCTGGGAAAAGTACCACAGTGTTTTTTGTTTATTTATTTGGAAAATTGTTCTGCCCCCTCTCCAGGAGCCTGTCCAAGGTGGCTTACAAAATAAAATAATAAAAACAAAACATTGAGATTTTAATGAAAATCTTGCATAAATCATGAGCGATGGACAGACACATAAGACAGAACATGCGTTCCAGTGCAAAGACAAGGGAGTACACGGCTTTCAAATAATGTCTTAAAAATACTTTTACACCTCATTTCCCACGAAAAACATTCCCAAAGCAGCTCACAATAAAAGATCATTTAGAACAGTAAACGGTAAGATTAAAATTTGCCTAACAGCAGCAAAAAATTACATTGAATTAAAAACCACCATAAAATGTGAACATAAAATAGCAAGAAGCAACAGCAATTAACTTCCTGTTAAGGGTAGCAGTCAAAATGCTATCAGTGTATTTGTCTGTAGATAGGGCAGTAGATTATGTCAGGGCAGAAACTACAAAAATCAACCCACGACATGTTACTCAGCTAAAACCAAAGTAAAATAAGTCACCTCTAAATGCATGGGAGAAGAATGGTTTTACCCAGAATGATGTCAGGCTTCCCCACAGCATCAATGAAGTACACTCTTGCAGAAAGGTTTTACTTTATTTGAAGCTATAGGTGCATGTTCAAGATCACTGTTAGGAATGAGGGGGGAGCAACGAGCATGGCAGGTTATAGCACATTCAAACAACTGAGGCCCAATTGCGGGAGTTCCCACGCACGCCATCGGGCCTGGGAGCCAACGCTTCTAGGCGGCATAACAAATCTCCTTCCCACAGTATTCCATGAGATCACCCAAGCAACTATCCAGCAGCAACCACCTGTGGCCTTGAGAGATATAGACGTTCCAGCAGCTAAGCAATTAAGCGCATCAACAGGTCTACATATGAAAGCGAAAGCAATCAAGCGCATACATAGAGAACCAACAGAAAAGAAATTTGGCAGCTTGCTGACAAATGACAAGAAACTCTGACACCAGCTAAACAGCGAAGGGGAGCTGAGGTGCCACACCACGAAAGTCTCCTCCACTTCAGCTCAGTCAATGAAAGCTCACAGACTTGGGCCTCTGATTAAGATCTTATTGGGCATGGTCCTCTTGGAGTTGGCCAGCCTTCAGATACCCCCGTCCCTCCCAGACCATGGAAAGCTTTAAAGGTAACAAGCAGCACTGGGGGAAAACTGGCAACTGACGGGCGTTCTTTTAGAATGAGTGCAATGTGTTCCCCATCATGGTTGCCTGTAGGCAATCTGCATTTGAAACCAGATGAAGTTTCTGAATTGTTTTTTCCTGGTTGTTCCTCCCTCATAACATTCTAACTGAAAAGCGATCAGAGTACAGATGATGACAGATCTTGCTTCTCAAGAAAAGGTGCACCAGTTAAAGGCACTACACGTTACAGATCCTTCTGCTCCGACATGAAGTCTACCTGTACACAGCACAGTACCCATTATAGCCAACGACACAAAACAGTATACAAGGTTTTGCGTTCTCCAGAATTCTTCATCTGGTTGGATGTTAAAAAAAAAATTGGGAAGGGGGAGCAGATATTGAGGCCTTGTTTTGTGCTATTTTGTATGGCCCTAATAATAATTAATAATAATTATAGTATGGCAGTGTATGTAGCATAGCCAGGAGATCTGAAGATGGTCTGGCACCCAGAAGTTCTAGCTCTTTTTTAGCGGTATGCACCACTGGGTGGCGAGCTAGACTTTGTTTTTAAAGCAAGAGACGTTTCAGAGGTGGTTTGCCATTGCCTGCCACTGCGTCATACCCCGGGTATTCCCTGGAGGTCGCCCTTCCAAATACTAGCCAGGGCCGACCCTGCTTAGCTTCCAAGATCTGACGAGATTGGGCTAGCCTGGGCTATCCAGGTCAGGGCTAATAATAAAAGCCACTCCACAGCTTTTGTTTATGGATTTGCTTTGAACTGACGTGGCTGAACCATAATCTCCATCTACTAACAGGGGCCAGAAACTGTCAATGAGTTTTGCTAGAGGGAGTGCAGCCCCATCTTCCTTCCAAACCCTCTAAAGCTGGGGCAAGCAGAAGGCCAACTGCAGGCCATTCATGTACAACCAGGGCTCTTTTTGGGCAGGAACCCTGGGTTTTGACAACAAACAAGGTAAACAGAATAAGAAGCAAAAGGTGGGTGTGGCTGGATGACCACACTTCTGGTAACACGGGGGTGTGGCCTAATATGCTAATGAGCTGCTCTGTCAGGGTGTGTGGCCTAATATGCTAATGAGTTTCTGCTGTTGGGTGTGGCCTATTATGCTAATGAGTTCCTGCTGGGCTTTTTCTACAAAAAAAGCCCTGTACCAGCCACCTGCCAACGGATCATCCAGCATCGGTTAGTCGCCAGGATCCATGCAAAGACTGCCCAACTAGATGGCATCCCCAAGAGCTCATGCTTGCGATCACGTAACATGGACTCGCAATGCTTTTACCATTAAAAGATCCACAGGATAGACACTTGCATGGTAAATGTAAGGGACCTCATAAGATCAGAGGAATTCTAGTGCAAAAGCAAAACCACATGTACCACTGAAGGTTCAAGTCACCTCCAGTGTTCCCTCTAAGCTGAGTTAGTGTGAGCTAGCTCACAGTTTCTTAGCCTCCAGCTCACACATTTTTGTCTTAGCTCAGGAAGGATGGCTCCAGAGCAAACTAATGTATGCAGTAGCCAAGTGGCTTGTTCCCAACTTGAATGCCAACAGCTCACAAGGTAGAATTTTTTGCTCACAAGACTCCACAGCTGAAAGGGAGCATTGCTCACCTTCGCTTCAAAGGTTCACGGATGAGCAGGAGCCAGAAGGGAGGAGTCACAAAGCAGGTCTCTGTGAGTTGGGGAGGGAAAGCACGCTTGCATGAGCATTTCTTGGGTAGGACTGCATAATGCACAGAGCCTCCAGAACTGAATTTATCCCTGAAAGACAGACAAATTGGTAAAATGATGTTTACAAACTCTTCTTGTTTTGTCATCACTAAAAAAAACCCCTTATGAACTAAGCAATAGTATATTATCTATTTCACCCTGCCCTTCCTCCAGTCAGCCTGGGGCAAAGCAGAGTATTCTCGTCCTCCCCCCCCTCGACACACAGATTTTGCTCTGAAAACAAGCCTGTGAGGTAGGCTGGGCAGAGGAAGGGCAACCGACTCACAGCCATCCAATGAACTTTTACAACAAAGTCCTCTGAACCTGTCTCTCCTCTAACTGCTACACAACATTGGCTATATGGCTCTGTCCCACATAACAACCACAACATACCATTACAAATGAAATTCAAGATGCAGTGTGGTCTCATCTGTTTTGCTCTATATATGGAAACAGCCAAGATTTCTGCAAGAATTCCTCATCAAACTGCAAGTTTCCACAGAGGCCCAGAAAACTCATCTCTTTACTGAAGTGGCGAAAGGGTCAGGAGGGTTATCCTGAGTGGGAGAGGCAGCAGCAGTAAAGAGGTGGAAGAACAACTCGAACTGCTACTGGAGTCGGTGGGTACAGAAGAAGCAATGCAAGGATGTAGAACCAAGCAGAAAGCATTCTAGATGGGGGATGTCGATACACTGTGTTGTGGGTCAGCAGAGGCAATCTGAGATACCTCGGTGCTAAATAAAACACTATATGGAAGATCCAGGGCAAAACTTAGGCATGTGCAATCAACAACAAAACACTTACCTTGTTTCAGTTGGTCTTTGGGATACACCTTTCCTAGAGTCCTTTTGGCAAAATACAGTAAAGCAGTACGGATCTAGCATTGTAAAACTGCCATAAAGCACACTGCTGAAAAATACGGGAAAACACAATAGGGATGGGTGTGGAGGAATTTGTCAGTTTAGAGGGATTTCATAAAGTGTGATAATCACCATATTAAAGTGTTAGGCCAACTTTACTGGAAACCAAAAATAAAGCAGAAGGCATCTGGTTACATCCACACAGGTGAGTTCCTCACCTGATGAATATCACAATGGCTTGCATGTATGAAGCACTCACTGGCATTTGCACTTTGCAGTCAAAACTTTCCCCCTTACCTGACAACACCTTGAACACAATGCTTTCCAGTGGAGGCCATTCATACACATTCAGCTGCGAGCCTTTAAAGAGACGAGATACTGAACGATGTAAATGAACATATAAACCAACCCCTAAGTGCTACCAAAACTAATTTAAGACTCCTGGGAAGTGCAAATGTGTGGTTTTTAGGATAAGCAGGGAACATACCTCCCCATAATTTTTATCACTGTTGTTTTGCATTCCCTACTTTCAGAGCATTGAGAAGTTCCAGAGGCAGCACTATAATATTCCATTTCTCTTTGGATGACAGAGTATTGGAGACTTACAGTCCCTTGTTAAGATTTACTTTATATATATATAAGCAGAACCTCCTAGTGGAAGAAAATCAGTGCTCCTGCAGTTCGGTGTAGTGGTTAAGTCTCTAATCTGGGAGAACCGAGTTTGATTTCCCACTCCTCCACTTGCACCTGCTGGATGACCTTGGGCAAGCCATGGTTCTGGCACAGCTGTTCTTGAAAAAGAGCAGTTTCTGTCAGAGCTCTCTCAGCCCCACCTACCTCACAGGGTGTCTGTTGTGGGGAGGGGAAGGGAAAGGAGTTGTAAGCCACTCTGAGACTCCTTTGGGTAGTGAAGAGCGGGGTATAAATCCAATCCCCTCCTCCTCCTCCTCCTCTTCATCTTCTCCTCCCCCCCCCCCCGCATTAAGGTCTCAAAGAAATCCTCCACTTCACCTTCTCCCCCCCCCCCCCCGCATTAAGGTCTCAAAGAAAGACCTTGCAGCTGACTCTCAAGCTGCTTTCAGACTCTCCAATTCAAACTCCAGATTGGCTCCAAACAACTTCTTTCCCCTTCCCACTAGCTTGATCAGGTCACCATCCCAAATTATTGCGCAGATTCACAGCTATCAACCAATATTCTTTTTGTTAAATCCCTGATCACCATCATGTGACATTTATGCAAAAGAACTGCTGTGATCCTCCGTGTCTAGTAATCAAAATGCCAGACATGCAATACTGTGACAGGTGCTCATTCACCACAAACTTGAAAGAAGACAACAGCAACCATGGTCATGGATGAATCCCTTCCCTTGCCCCCAGTGACCCAAATAACTGTGATCCTAGAAAGAACAGGAAAGCCACCAAAAAGCAGACTGAAAACTGTGATAAGCCAAGAATGAATTTTAATTCTTAAGAATTCACACACTTAAATGATCCCCATTTGCACAGCACCTGGAAAATAAAGGGAAAAGGCATGATCAACATACACCAGTAGCAGTTTCAGAACCAGCTAAGATAACACTGACATCTTAGCTACTTGATGGAGGTGGTGATAGGCATCTTGTGACCAGCAGCCACGTGCTTGTTGGTTTGAGCTGAGCACCGCAACCCTAGCGTCAGATTCAACTGGCTTTCGAGCAAGGGAACCTTTACCTTTACCTTTACCTCTGCTTTAGATTGCACATGCACATGTACATGCACATACTGTAAGCAAATCCCACAGACGTCAGTATAATTATGCTTGGGTTCAAGTCACGTTGATTTCAGCTCCAGAACAGGAGCCACGCTAGTCTGTCTCTGCACAAGCACAAAGGAATCTTTGTGGCGCCTTGAAGACTGACAGATTTACAGTAGTAGCATCAACTCCTGTGCACTAGGGGCCTGGGTCCAGGTGGGCCACAACACTCTGCAAGTCTTCAAGGTGCCACAAGGCTTCTTTTTGGCCCTATCCTCTTCAGTGAGATTTTTTAGAATAAATGCTTCCTCCGACGACAGCTAAGCTCTGTCGTTACTCCCAACGCAGCCTGCAGTTACATTTTTCATCCAGAGATTTGGTTCTAGGAACAGGGTGTGTTTTCCAGTCAGATTAGGTAACTACAGTCCAATATAAAATTTACATTGGCGGCAGAAGAGGTCAATCCCCCCCCCTCCCCCGCAGCAAGATCAGGCGTCCTTGTGTCTGCCTACCCTTTCTGGGGTAAGGATAAATTTGGGACAAGAAAAAGCCAAATCCCGGCTAAACATGTGCACAGATGCGGGGAGGTGTCACGGCACGCTTGTAGCGCTGCAAGGGAGGAAGTCGGTTTTGCCACGGGATAGATCAGGAACCAGCTGGAAGCCAGTTCTTAGAACAAACAAACAAAAACACCCCCATGATTTCGATGACTAGAATCTGTTATTAGGCGTGCTCTGCCTTGCTTGCAGATGTGCCTTCTGACACCTAGAAAAATTACACTTATCGTGACACAGGAGCCACAGGGCAAAGGTGAAGCTCTAGGAGCCAGGCCAGCAGGGTCAGCGGGGGGGGGGGGGGGGGGGGGAGGTGGGACTTAGTGTTCTGCAAGACAGCTCCAGCGGAAGATTCTTGGGGGCCAAACATGAGAGTAGCCACTTATCCCTCTGGGACAGCAATCCGTTTCCAACTGCGGCCAAGTCAGATGCTGCAAGAAAGCCCACAGAAAGCAAGGCCTGCCAGCAACAGCCCTCGTCTACTGACTCCTACCCACATCTGACAACCAGAGGCTGAGCCCCTTTTCACATCTAAGCCAGTGGCCATTACTGCATCTTGTGGTCACAAGACCTTTCCCTGCCTGGGACTCTGGGCAGTGGCTAACAGCTAAACCAGATGGACCAATGGTCTGATTCAGTATTCAGTGTCTATCTCAGTGTGCAAATGCAGATGACTAAGTGTGTCTTAGGGCTCTTTTTTGATGTTCGCGCAAAGGGTGTATTTGTACCCTATAGGGAAATCACAAAGATGCAAGAGAGAGGAAACCTCCTACAGTTTCAGAAAAGGTACCTTTCTGCACTTGTCGGTCCTTAGTCCTGCCTGTTTGTCTGATTCTGGATTTGCTGCCCTCGGCAGCGGCAGCAGCCCTCTTGGATTTCTGCCAAGTGGAAGGAGAGCAGATACAGGTTGAACACTGGACCTTGCAAGACAGTTTTATTTAATGGGGTTTTTGCTGCAGGCCTTTTTCTGGGGTTTTATTTCAATGGATTGCCTTGCTGTTCTCAATATGAACTAAGAGCTGCTGCAAAGGGAAAGGGGAGATACAAATATTTTAATGAATAAATTACATTTCTCACCATCTCTCCTCCATTTATTTCTCACCATTGCTACTTATTTCTAAAGGGCGATGGGCCCAGTGTTCGCACTTAAAGACCGATCTCATGCAAGAATCTGCACAGTAAATTCTACTCCAAAGTTTTAGATCCATCCGCATTTCAGGGCCATTGATTTACAACTTGGAAATGGTGGCTCAAGTGGTTAAGACGCTGAACTGCAGGCTGTGGAAGGTCAGTAGTTCAGCAGTTCAAGACCCGGGTGCCGCATGACGGAGTGAGCTCCCATCTCTAGTTCCAGCTCCTGCCAACCTAGCAGTTCGAAAGCAAGAAATTGCAAGTAGATAAATAGGTACCACTTCAGTGGGAAGGGAACAGCGTTCCGTGTGCCTTGGTGTTTAGTCACGCCGGCCACATGACTACAGAAATGTCTTCGGACAGCGCTGGCTCTTCGGCTTTGAAACGGAGATGAGCACCGCAACCCTAGAGTCGGATTCGACTGGCTTGCGAGCAAGGGAACCTTTACCTTTAAACACTCTATGCTAGGACTTAAAGAACACACTAAACGCCAAGAGACATGGCAGTAAAACACAATGCGAAGTCAAGGAAGTGGAGACCAGCAACAAATTGCAGGCTTCCCTCCTGTCTTTAGCTCTCTTCCATTCCCATTTGCCCCTCTTTCCTTATCCCCCAATGGTTCAGTGGATATGGGGGGCTGGCAGAATCTAGAGTTTCCTCCCCTCTAATTTCCCTGTCCCAACTGGGTCTATACAAGGAGGTTCATTAATTTGCACAGGAGAGGCTTTCTGCATCAGGCCCCACATTCCTGGGTTGGGCCTACTTGTGCCATCAGAATCCCTTGTGCCATGACAACGTGATCCTCCCCTTCTGCAGTCTGAAGCGGGATCTGACCCACTTGTGCGCATGTCTTTGCTGTGGGGAGAAATTTGCCTTTGCCTTGGTCTCCCTTCACCCTGCCTTTTCCGTGTGTTCTTCATTCTGATTTCCCCACATTCGTCAACAATGGGCAGGAACGCACAGGAACGGAGTTCCGGCTGGCTCCCGAGTTGGCCACGCCCAGCAGGAACTCATTAGCATAATAGGCCACAGCCAACAGCAGGAACTCATTAGGATTGGCTACATTAGGGGTGTGTGGCCTAACATGCAAAGGAGTTCCTGCTACAAAAAAGCCCTGCGTTTTGACAACAAACAAGGTAAACAGAATAACAAGCAAAAGGTGGGTGTGGCTGGATGAGCACACTTCTGGTAATGTGGGGTGCGGCCTAATGTGCTAATGAGCTGTGCGGTCAGGGGTGTGGCCTAATATGCTAATGAGTATCTGCTGTTGGGTGTGGCCTAATATGCCAATGAGTTCCTGCTTAGCTTTTTCTACAAAAAGAGCCCTGCAAAGGGAGGAAAGGGAATGTCTAATGAGGTGCATGGCTCACTTACCTGAACCTTGGTTCCCTCGCAGGGATGTTGCTACCACTTCAGAATAGGGAGGGGGGAGGTCCGGTGGGCCAGGGTATGGGGGAGGCCACAGTGGGAGCATGTTGAGAGAACCTGTGATTGCAAGAGAAGGAACTTCTCAGAAGCGGCAGGAAGAACCAAGATAGCACAGTACGGAAGGAGAAGTTTGTTTGGAACGCCCAAGGTGATATTCCTTTCTTTCTCTTTCCACTGAATTCTCTCTCTTTGTTTGTGAAGAAGCCTTTGCATTGCCTCTTAGGCATGGTTCATACTTGAGGTGCACAATGGACCACTTCAGGTGGAGAATCACTTTGTGGAATGCTGTTTTTTTTCACTGTGTGAAAAAAACTCCCTGCAAACAGAAAATTAGCACATAAAGCAAATCTCCCTTCTTGCTGTGCTAGTTTTCTAATTGCATGGAATTTCTTTTTGTTGCGAGGAAACATTTAAAGCTAGAATCTACCACCTGGGGACTGAAAAGGTACAGTCTGTTCTCCTGCCTAAGGGCTCTGCCGCTTCGTTCTCCTGCGTATGAGGCACAGGAATGGGGAGACCAGGCTCCAAATCCCCACTCTGCCGTGAAGCTGACTTATTTATTTATTTATTTATTATTAAATTTATATCCCGCCCTCCCCCGTAGGGCTCAGGGCGGCTCACAAGGCAAGAAATCCCGCGGTAATAAAACATCAAATACATTATAGTAACATTTAAAAACATAATATACAATATAAAAACCATCTCGGTACCATAAAATGCTCAAAATCCTCAGTTCCCAACCCACAGAGAGATGACAACCCACATCCAAACATCCCCAGTAGGCATTTCGTGCCCTCAGTATCAGATGTTTCTATCAGATGTTTCCTTCTTCATACCTAGGGCCTTCCCCCCCTCCAATGATGGTAGTATAACGGGGGGGGGGCGGCGGCGGCCCCTAGTCAAAAGCCTGGTGGAAGAGCTCCGTCTTCCAGGCCCTGCGGAACTGCATCAGGTCCCGCAGGGCCCGGATCTCCTCCGGGAGCTCATTCCACCAGGTGGGGGCCGCCACCGAAAAAGCCCTGGTCCTCGTGACAGCCAGTTTTGCATCTTTGTCTCAGCCTAACTCACCTCATAAGGTTGTCAGGATTATAAAGGTGAGGATGAGCAGCTTGAAACACAGTGACTGGCCCAACCAAGTCACCCAGCATATTTCACAGATCTCCCAGGTCCTAGTCCAAGGTATCGACTGAAGCCGTGATGATGACCCTCTGCAGGGCCAGCTCACCCGCTAGGCGAACTAGACATTCGCCTAGAGCGCGGGCTGGCCCTGAGGGCGCCAAACCGGCTCCCCTCCAGCCAAAGCCCCCCCCCAAAAGCCCTGTATCTCCCTGACTGCCGCCACCTCTTTCTTCCCAAGTCTGGCAAGCAGCAGAAAGCAGAAAGAGGCGGCGGGGGTGGTCAGGGAGATGCAGAACTTTTGGCGGGGGCGGGTGCAGTTTGGCGCCCTAGAACCAGCCAGTCAGTGCCAAAGGGCGCCAAACTGCACCCGGCCCCGCCCCCGCCAAAAGCCAGGGGACCGGTGGGTAGCCTCACGCCCCCGCCAAAAGCCAGGGGACCGGTGGATAGCCTCCAAGGTTTCCAAGCAGTGCCTCCTTTAGTCCCCTTTCTTCCCCCCCAGCACCCTCCTCTGATTGCCATCTAATGCTGGGTACCAATGTATTAGGTAGAAAAGTTAGCTTTCTTGTTTTTATGTTGCAAGGCTGTAGAGATTGTGTTGCCTAGTGTTAAGTTTATTCT
>NW_015161997.1:429395-432188 GCF_001447785.1 Gekko japonicus | reverse complement strand
GTAGAGCAGGGGAGATTTGGCCCGGGGTCACTCAGCCAGCAGAGTGAGAATACAAACCTGGGTCTCCCCACATCAATCTGCAACTCTGATCACTGTGCAGTGCTGCCTCTACTGATCTGTAATGTTCCAGAGGTATTGTCATGTAATACTCAGTTTCTCAAATGAGTGTATATGAGTGTATGCCTGTCTGTTGGTCCACTTAGGAGTCTTGATCCTGGTTGTGTGGTGGGCTAGTTGTGGCAAATGGTATGGAAGCTCAGTATTTCTGTATACAGCTGTATACAGCTGTTCTTATTCCAGTGTGGGGTGTGTGTGGGGCTTTCTAAGTTTCTAAGCAGTGTGCTAAGAAGGCAACTGTTCCTGGGGTTAGCCCAGCCCAGGGACATTGCTAGGGCGGTTCCCAGGCCTCCCTAAATTTCTGGGGAGCCCATCCCTAAATCCCACATGGGTCCACCTCCATAGATAGTGACCATGGTTGACTTAGCAATGCCTCTGGCCCAGCGCCAGCCCCCACCCCTCCGGGAAATTGGAAAGTCTACGCCCTTGACATCAGGTGCAATGCACAGTGGAGATCTTTTGCGGCAGTGTTTGAATCCGCCCCTTAGGACTGGCAGATGATGAGGCACCCCCTGCAGTTGACTGGCAGTGGATTAGGATTGGAACGGGCTTCTTCTCCCGTGGCATCAGTAACCTGCGGAACTCACTATCACTGTAGATCTTTTGCGGCAGTGTTTGAATCCGCCCCTTAGGACTGGCAGATGATGAGGCACCCCCTGCAGTTGACTGGCAGTGGATTAGGATTGGAACGGGCTTCTTCTCCCGTGGCATCAGTAACCTGCGGAACTCACTATCACTGCATGCAGTGGTGGCCACTAGGTTAGGTCGGGTTAGAGACATTCAGCAAGCCCAACTGCGTGCACGCTCTCTCCGCATCAAAGCAAAGAATGGACACAGTTTCTGTGCACAGTTGCCAGCTCCAGGTTGGGAAATACCTGGAATTCAGGAGCATCCACCACCTCCCGAGGTAGTCCGATCCACTCTGTGTGTGTGTGTGTGGCGTGCGCTCAGCAGCTGGACTTCCTTCTCTCCAGGCCCTGCCTGGAAGTTGGCAACCCCATAATTGGTGGGCGCGCGGGGGGCGCCAGAAGGTGGTCTCTCCTAGAGTACAAAAAACCCTGGAGCCGGCCCTGACCCTCTGAAACCTCAAGGACAACGCCTGAATATTGGCAGCCCTAGAGTGGTTGTTCTGGTCAGCAAAACCACAAGGTAGCCTCTGCTCCAAATCTGGTTGGTGACTGTGAAAAGGACAGGCCATTGGCCTGAAGAAGCAGGAAAACCCTGGAGCCGGCCCTGACCCTCTGAAACCTCAAGGACAAAGCCTGAATATTGGCAGCCCTAGAGTGGTTGTTCTGGTCAGCAAAACCACATGGTAGCCTCTGCTCCAAATCTGGTTGGTGACTGTGAAAAGGACAGGCCATTGGCCTGAAGAAGCAGCCCCATGTTCTCATCTCCCAGCAGCTCATTGTGTTACTACAACCCCGGTGCAAAGAGAGGCCAGGAACCTACAGGACACCATCTCTGTTCATACTTACGAGCTGACCGAGGTGCCGCAGGGTGGGCATAGGTGAAGATGGAGGCAGTGGGGTGTTCTTGGAGGTTTCTGCCCTCTTTCAACATGTCTGTTAAGAGGCACAAAGGGAAAATACAATATTGTGCGTCGAAATGTTTTTTGTTTTAATTTTTTTAATTTTATCTCTACGATCCTATACTATGGCAATGCTTAGCTACAGAACAACACAATGTGCCAGTAAGGAGTAGAGAGGTATAAAAGGTAAGCAGAGGAAAAGGTAAAGGTTCCCTTGCTCAAAAGCCAGGGTTGCGGTGCTCATCTCCGTTTCAAAGCCGAAGAGCCAGCGCTGTCCGAAGATGTTCCCGTGGTCATGTGGCCGGCATGACTAAACACCAAGGCGCACGGAACACTGTTACCTTCCCACTGAAGTGGTCCCTATTTATCTACTTGCAATTTCTTGCTTTTGAACTGCTAGGTTGGCAGGAGCTGGAACTAGAGACGGGAGCTCACTCCGTCATGCAGCACACTCGGGTCTCGAACTGCTGAACTACCGACCTTCCACAGCCTGCAGTTCAGCGTCTTAACCACTTGAGCCACCGCAGCTCCTTTAAGCAGAGGAACACTTGTACAATTTCTTGTATGACTTGATAAAAGCGTTATCACAAATGTGGCAAACTAGGACTTTAAAACAAATATTCAATTGACCTTGGCAGAAATGCAATGTCAAAAATCGTTTAGTTTTTGCAGCTCCCACCACATACAAAATTAATAATAACCATTTCAGCATCACCAACAACACATGGAAGGATTTTTGTGCAAGTTTCTTAGGGCTCATTTGTACTTTACGCTTAAATCCATTTAGCTACCACCACTTTCATATCAGTGCAGTGAACAGCCCCTCTTCTTTTTAAGACCCCCAAAATAGGCTCTTGGCCACAGAGATGTTTGTGGATCAACAACAGAAATAACCTGGGCTGTTCAAAGAGATCGACTGGCTTCGCAAACCAGGGGTCATTTCATAGAAAAAGAGCTAGGGGAACTCATTAGCATAACTCATTAGCATATGCCACACCCCCTGACATCACCGGAAGTGTGTCATAAGGCCACACTCCCTGACATCACCGGAAGTGTATCATAAGGCCACACAGCCCGCCCCCAACGGTCCCGGCCGCCACCGCCGGCCTTGCAGCTCCACTGCCGAGCCCCATGAGGGGCCCGGCGGT
>NW_015161997.1:427801-429367 GCF_001447785.1 Gekko japonicus | reverse complement strand
TATAAATATAATTATAATATAATAAATAAATAAATAAATAAAATAAAATACCCACAACGGATTCTAAATAAATTGTGGGAGATGAGGAAAAAAATTGTGTCAGAATCCTAACGTGGCCGCTGAATTCCACATTTGCAAAATGATTAAACCAACATCTAGAGACCCCAGTCAATAAAGAAAGATGTCTATCCGCAAAATACATCTGAATTGATTTAATGAGATGGTGCTGAAAGGATGATTCAGACTAGGCCTTGGGCAGGGCTTTTTTTGTAGAAAAAGCCCAGCAGGAACTCATTAGCATAATAGGCCACACCCAACAGCAGAAACACATTAGCATATTAGGCCACACCCCCATGCCTTCCCTTGGCTTGTCTGGGCACCCCGTGGCTGCAGGGAGCCCAGGCAAGCCGACCCTTGGACAGGCCGGGGAAGGCACGGGGAGGCATTTAATCCTTCCAGGGACCCCCTGGCCTGCTGGCCTCGGAGTCGCCGGTGGGGTGTCACTCTCCAGGCCTTCCCTCTGTAGCCTCCCACACAGAGGTTTTGGCTGTAGTGGGTGTGGCCAACTCTGAAACCAGCCAGAACTCCGTTCCTGTGCGTTCCTGCCCAAAAATAGCCCTGGCCTTGGGAGACCCAGGTTCAAACGAGATTCAGCTGGAGACGGGTCTAGGCAGGGTGGATACCCTGATGCACCCCTCTCCCCTCAACTCTGGCTCGAATCACAAACGAATATCAACAGAGGCTGCCAATGTTGCGTCCATTTTGATCCTTTTGACCCTTTGGCTTCATGATAAAAAGTTGGGAACCCTCATCTGGGAAATGGCGAGAAACGGCGACACCCATTGCCTAGCAGCGTGACTGGTCTGAATGCCCAGCTCTTTATCCAGAAAGCCACTTTCAACACCTTTATCCAGGACCACAAACTTTTGACCTTCTTTGCATTTTTTATGGCCTGCAGCAAGCCAGACAATGTTACTGTCTGATTTTTGTTGTTGTTTTTGTTTTTTAGGAACTCATGAGAGGAACAAAGTTGAGCATAAAGTAATCTTAGTCATGACCAGGGGTCATTTCGTAGAAACAGAGGTGCAGGAGCTCATTAGCATAACTCATTTGCAAGTGCCACACCCCCTGACTTCACCGGACGTGTGTCAGAAGGCAACACCCACCGCTCAGGCTCCACTGGACTGTTTTGGATTGCTAGCTATTGAGGGGGGGGGGCATGCACAGCTTGTACCTGAATAAAACTTGGTCTTAAAGGTGCCACTGGACTGTTTTGGACCGGGGGGGGGGCTCTGCAACTTACCTGGCTGCTTCTTGCTCCTCCTGGCCCAACTGAGGGCTGCTGGAAGCAGGGGGCGGGGCTTGTTGCATGTGCCCGCCCCCTGGGCTCTTTACTGCCGGAGCTCTGCTCCTGTGCGCTCCTGCAGGAAGTGACCCCTGGTTATGACTGAGTAACCACTTTATGCCACCAGGGCTGGTTGAAATGCACATATTTCGTCCCCCAATGTACAAACGAACCTGCCGCAGGCAAGCAGCACCTCCTCCGCTCCCACTGACAGAATGAGT
>NW_015161997.1:410324-427121 GCF_001447785.1 Gekko japonicus | reverse complement strand
AAGTAAACAGAATAAGAAGCAAAGGGTGGGTGTGGCCTAATATGCTAATGAGCTGTGCTGTCATGGGTGTGGCCTAATATGCTAATTAGTTCCTGCTGTTGGGTATGGCCTATTATGCTAATGAGTTCCTGCTGGGCTTTTTCTACAAAAAACCCCTGGCGTACAGTATACAGAGTAGAACTTTGTGATCTGTGCACACACACATAAATTTCGCAAAAGGGTCGACAGCAGCTCCAGGACCACAAAGAATGTATAATGTGCAGACTGGCCTGACAGGCACACACACACGTACCTGTTTTGGTCTGTAAAATGTTCACGAGTCTGACAATGCCCTCGGCTAGTTGCTGTTATAGGAGCAGCTCAGAAATTGGTACACCCCCCCCCCCCATCAGTCCACAGGTTCTACAACAAGTCATCAAGCAATGAGGCAGAATCAAAATGATGCACATGAAATTCTGAAACAGGGTATTCCCCAGGGCTGCCATGGACCAAAGATGCATGAGCAAGCAGATGAACATCTTCCTCTGGGGCTGCAGACTCCACTGAACTGAACCCTTGACTTCTAAATGGGATGGAGAAGATCTCTGGAAGGAGGAGATTCAACCAACTCATTGACTACTCACCTGTTTTAGATAGACCTCTAATCATATTTAGGCATTCTGCAGCTCCACACTGGAAGATAAACTTGAAGGACATCACCCCCTGTCTGGAAGCTAGACAAAAGACATGACAGGGGAACTTAATCCAAGACCACGAGGCATAATTTATGCCACTCTCTCCCTCCCCCCTCCTCAAATGAAACCTGCTGTGTCTTGTTGCTTTTTTCCACAGTATACTTTATGGTGCCCTCACCTGGATGCCCAGGCTAGCTGATTCTCATAAGATCTCAGAACCTAAGCAGGGGTGCCCTGTTTACTATTTGGATGGGAGACCACCAAGGAAGTCCAGTCTCATGACACAGAGGGCAAGCAATGGCAAACTACCTCTGAACATCTCTTGCCTTGAGAACCCTACGGGGTCATCATAAGTCAGCTGTGACTTGCCAGCACTTTCCTCCACCACCACCACTTTATGGCAGCTGCAGTTTTTGTAAGGCAGTCTCTGGTTGCTGTTTTTATCTAAGGGATGCAGGAGGAGCCCATGAGACAAGCTGGAATATGGTGTTTTCCATTTGATTGCAAAGGCTCCAACTGTGCCTAGACACCCAAGACAATCCCTGTTTTCTGGTCCCTGTCTCGGAGACATCATTTGTTTCCACGCCTTGCTCTTTGACCAGCCATTTCATCCTGGGTAACAATTGTTGCCAATCTCCAGGTGAAGGCTAGAGATCACTCAAAATTACAACTGCTCTTCAGGTAGCAGAGATCAGTTCCTCTGGAGAAAACAGTGGACTCTGTCATTATACCCTGCTGAGGTCACCACAGCAAATTGACACTGTTTGCCCAAAGTCAGAGCACTCTCCCAGAGCCTCTTTCTAATCTCGTTGTATTTATTTCCACAAGGGGCCTTATTCCTAATAACATAAATAATAAATACTCAGGGTTCCTTTGATGCACTGGTCTATGGAGCCAGGCCCATCCTCCAGCAGACAACCTTCTAGAAGCTGAAGTGGGAAACGAATGATAGTTGATCCCTTATCTTTGTGCTGGAATATCATCTAGGAGAACATCAAGAAAGCATCCACCAAAAGTTGGTCAGTTTCTTCTTCCGGAAAGGAAAGGACCCCTTCCATCCCCCCACTGCTGCCTCATCCTTGTCATCCCCATGGCCATTCTACCACTTTACCATCGACCGCAAAGCAGGGACAGCTAACGTAAAATGCACACAAAGAATTTTTTTAAAGACGTCTGAGGCATGGAGGGCGAGGGACTCCTAAGCCACTACTGTGAGGATGCAACATTGCTATTTATGCTGTGCATCTTGGCTTGCCCCGAAGCCAAGAGATGCACAGTAACCTTTTGTAAAAGGTCCGCCCTTCCCTCTTAGCCTTTGTGCTCTTACTTTGTATTGGGTGATGTACAGCACCCCTTTCTTGGCACCCCGAAGCTCTTCCGGAAAATCTGGCCTATCTTCCAATAATAACGAAACCTTGCTGTAGTGAGCAAGCACCCTGGAAACAGAATCGTTGGTGAGATCACAAACCAAAGAAATGCGCCCCAAAAGAACCAGAAACACACAGAAGAATGGTAGAAATCAAGGGTGTGTGTGTGTTGCATACTTCTGCTCGGCTGGAGCTGAGAAACAGTCCACAGATGACGCTGCCTTATACTTAATCAGGCCATCAAGGTCAGGACTGTTTACTCAGCCTGGCTCTCCAGGCTCCTATGTAGAGGTCCTTCTCACTTCCTACAACCAGGTCCATTTAACTGGAGATGCCGTGGATTGAACCTGGGACTTTCTGCATGTAAAGCAGGGGCTCTTCTACTTGCCACGGCCCCACAGTTAGCTCCTACCACCCCAGCCTCCTTTGGCAATCTGAGCAGTTGGACTTACGAAAATACCATTGATAACTGGGTGTCCATTAATCATTTGTAAGGCTTCTAATCAGGGCTTTTTTTTGTAGAAGAAGCCCAGCAAGAACTCATTAGCATATTAGGCCACACCCACGACAGTGCAGCTCATTAGCATATTAGGCCACACTCCATTCCTTTCCTTGGCTTGCCCAGGTGCCCTGCGGCTGCGGGGAGCCTGGGCAAGCCAGCCCTTGGACAGGCTGGGAAAGGCTGGTGCCCCCCTGGCCTTGGAGTCATCAGGGGGTGGTCGCTCTCCAGGCCTTCCCTCTGTAGCCACACATGCAGAGGTTTTGGCTGTAGTGGGTGTGGCCAACTCAGGAGCCAGCCAGAACTCCATTCCTGTGCGTTCCTGCCCAAAAATAGCCCTGCTTCTAATCCTCATTTCAACAGCTTAACCTTCCAGGCCAACCGTTTAGCTCAGGAAACACAATATATAGCTCAGGGCACACACAGTTTCAGGCAGTTAGCCATGCTGGTCTGCAGTAGAAGAATTAATGTCCACCCAATGAGAAGGGAGCACTCCCTGGAGAAGACCCTGATGCTGGGAAAGACTGAAGGTCAAAGAAGACGGGGATGGCAAAGGATGAGATGGTTAGACAGTGTCATAGATGCAACGGACATGAAGTTGAGCCAACTTCAGAGGACGGCGGAAGACAGGAGGGCCTGGCGTGATCTGGTCCATGGGGTTGCGGAGAGTCGGACTCAACTGTGCGACTGAACAACAACAACAACAACAAACACCTAGAAGGCCAACAAGATTTTGAAAGCCAAAGCTCTCTTCCTTGGTGTCTGCGCTTTGACTCTCAAAAGCTTATACCCAAATCTTGGTCGTTAAGGTGTTGCTGGACTCGAATCTTGCTCTATATATTTGACATGTCACTCTCACACACAGTGTCCCCACTTACCTTTCTTCAGAATTGTTGGCTGACCTGGAGAACTGATACCTAGTCACCTCCATGGTGAGCGGCACTCCTCTTCGCCTCTGAAGTACGCCTTGGCTGAGGAGCACTGGAGGCTCAAGGTAGTGGGGCTGAGCTATCCAAGTATCTCTGTGATGTCAACAGATGAGGTAACAGCACAGGCTCTGACTTCAAATTGGTTTTGCTGGAAGCCCCTCATTTTTAGGGGTCGTGGTCACGCTCATCACCACCCTGCCCAACCTTTCGGGGGGAAGGGAGGCACACGTTGGTATTGCGGCCCAGCTTCAGTGTTGAACAGGTAACATTTTTAAAATACGATCCAATGAATAAACATGTCATTGACCAAGGTATCACATTCAGAAAAGAGGGCAACACCACATCTCCTCTGTGACGGAACAGAAGGTAGTAGCACCACACGGAGCCATTTTGCTCATGTGAGTAAGGAAGTGGAACCCCTTGAGGTGCCAGTAGCAATGTTCCCTCTAAGCTGTAGAGTCCTGTGAGCAAAAATTCTACTATGTGAGCTACCGGCATTAAAGTTGTGAGCAGGTGATTTGGCTGCTGCTTAAATTAGTGTGTTCTGGAGCCCTCCTTCCTGAGCTGAGACAAAAATGTGTGAGCCGGAGGCTAAAAAACGGTGAGCTAGCTCACACTAACTCAGCTTATAGGGAACACTGGCCAGCAGTGCTGCTGGGACCTGAGGTATTGGAGAAGGCACTGAACCTGTTTTCTGATAAGTCACCACCTTCCGGACATGTGCTGCTGCCAGCCAGGTCTGAGGAAAGTACCCGAGCAGATGGTAATGTAACTGGGCTGTTTCTCGCTCCTAGCGTGTCTGACCAACTACAGTTCTCACAACTCCCCAGCCATGCCTTAATTGGGATTTTTTCCCTGCATTTGGGCCAAAGTAATTGCCTGATGGAACATCTGTACCTCCTAAGATATTACGAATTTATGGTGCCCCCCTTTTTCACCCGTACCCCACCCAACCAAAATTTAAGGCAAGTGACAGATTGAAAACAAAAACAATGGAGCCAACTGAAAGAAACACCTCCTGATGTTACTGTCAGCTATCCAGGGTCAGCTCTGACGCTAGTCTGGAGAGGCAACATCTGCTTCAGTCCCCGGAACATGAGTGGCCAAGGAATTTGGGAGTCTGCTTAACGTGCTCAGAGGTTAGCTGGGTAGCTCCCAGAGATGGTCTTAACCTGAGGTGGTGGCCCCAATGTGGAATTTTCTCCCCAGACACGTTTACTCAATGTTGTCTTCTCTGCCTTTTAGATGCCACCTTGCTTATCGGTGCTTTGAACTACACTGAGATCCAATTGGTTTTTAACCCACTTCTAGTTTATTTAGAATAAACATAAACATTTGGCTCCTAACTGATGATTGGGAGTCTGTTCTGGATGATTTAGTCCTGTTTACCCATTTTCTTTCTCTCTCTTTTTGGTATTTTTGCATTGTGCGTGTGTGTGCGCACCCGTGCCTGGAAGTCACGGTGACCCGTGCCAACTCCTACTGGGGCACAGAGGACATTCAGAGAAGTGGCTTGATAGCCTGCCTCTGGTCTCCTGACCCTGGTATTTTCTGGAGGTCTCCCGTCCAAATACTTGGCCTGGGTCGGCCCTGCTTAGCCTCCGAGATCTGACGATATCAGGCTTGCCCGGGCTATTCAGGACAGGGCTTGTTTGCCCATTTTCGTTGGATTTGTAAACCCTCTTGGAAGCTACTTTGGCAGAAAGGCAGGGTCAGAATGTTTCAATGGGTTACCAGCAGGGCTATTTTTGGGCAGGAAGGCACAGGAACGGAGTTCCGGCTGGCTCCCAAGTTGGCCACGCCCAGCAGGAACTCATTAGCATAACAGGCCACACCCAACAGCAGGAACTGATTAGGATTGGCTACAATTAGGGGTGTATGGCCTAACATGCAAAGGAGTCCCTGCTACAAAAAAAGGCCCTGGGTTTTGACAACAAACAAGGGAAACAGAATAAGAAGCAAAAGGTGGGTGTGTCTGGATGGCCACACTTCTGGTAATATGGGGGTGCGGCCTAATGTGCTAATGAGCTGTGCTGTCAGGGTGTGGCCCAATATGCTAATGAGTTCCTGCTGCTGGGTGTGGCCTATTATGCTAATGAGTTCCTGCTGGGCTTTTTCTACAAAAAGAGCCCTGGCTTACCAGTGAGAGAAAAGCAGGGTATAAAGATCTAAATAATAATATATATTGTTTAAAAACACACATTTCGTTGCAGCCATATTCTCTTAATTTACCATTTCCCTGTGGTGTGAGTTCCATCACCCGCACCAAGGCTTGCTCTGAGCAGACTGCCCTTTGTGTTCTTGTCGAAGCAAACACACAAATAACTACTGCATGTATTAACTGGGTTTATTTGACACACAAATTGCAAAATTGCTGAGATATCAAACGTTTCCTCATTAGCTACAACAATGCCACTATTTACAAAAGATATCATCAATGTACGACACATATAAAAATACAGTATGCATTACATATATACAGTACAATGTGCAAAACATGGCAAATCAATGTATGGAATTGATTTCGGGGGTGCAAACAGCAAATACAAAGGCATCGTGGTTTTTTATACAAAGGCAACGCACCTGGGCGGGGGGGGGGGATGCTTCGGCTGCCTGAATATTTCTCTTTCACTAAGAACATAAAAACAAAGAGGCTTATAAAGACCAGTGTCCGTCTTCTTCTTTTCATAACATGAGATGCTAAGACAAAATTGTGGCTATGAAAAGAAGAAGAGGAACACCCAAGTCACACCAAGTGCTATTTCTACCACAAGCCACACAAAGAAGGAAAGAGGCTTTGATGACAAGGAGATCTATGCCCATTTCTTAGTGTGGTTTCATAAACGACAAAACGGGAACTGGTATCACTGAGACACCAAAACGAAGAGAGATACCTACATCTTCAGCTTTTAAAAAAGACTTTCAACTGAGATTGCCAGAAGAACCTTCTATATTTTTTTTAAAAATGGGTTAAAACTGGTATGGGGAGGGGAGTGCTCGGCAGTCGGAGTAACTATGCTTTGGTTTCCATAATGGGGTTTTGCTGCTCATTTTAAGGCTCTGGATTTTTAAAAAAGTGTCACATGCAACAGTTATTTAAAAGGCTGGTTGTGTGGGTTGTATTAGGAAGCCTTACGAGTCATGATTTCAAGTCGTTTTGTAGGAGGGAAGCCTCCTTCATAACTATTGAGCTGTCTGCCAGATTTGTAAGCCAAGCCAATATACTGATGAACAGATATTCTGCACTTGGCTGCAGGCAGCACAGAACACAACGGCTGCTTCCCCTTCTCGTATTGGCAAAATTGCAGGTAAGCAAAAAACAATTGTTTGCATCTGTCACAAAAGTTCTGTTTTGTATTATGCTGTAAAACGTGTTGCAGCTTAAAAATGTGCAATAAAATTGAAAGGATTTGATTGATTTCCGATTAAAATGTCGGTTTCCCACCCTCCCTTTTCACATTCTTGTTACATTTTGTAACACCACATCCACAGTTTGAAATGAAATCGGAAACGTGCAAAAATGTTTTTTTTAAGACAAAGCTACAGCCTAGTTTTGTTTTCCAGAATGCAAAACTGTAATGCCACCGCATTAAAAGGTGTTCTTCTCCAGAAAGATGTGGAACTAGTTTCCATATTCCAGTTCTAAAACAACTTTAAAAAACCCCACCTGCTACTACTGTTTAATGCCAACAGCGTGCGCTGTTTTTCAACCTGCTCAATAATTAGCAAACAATCCTAGGTGAAGTAAAGCCCCTTTAAGTCTTATTGTTTTTAACGAGAATTCAAAACTTTGCCTGGATCATACCTGCGACATGCCCATTAAACACGCATCAAACATCAGTTAGTTAGTTCTTTACTGCATTCCCCCCCCTCCCCAAGAAGTATAGTGCTTTTCTAGTTAAAAGTATTTTGTGGTCCTCTGCTTTGGGGATCTCTAGATCTAAGTAACATGCACTAGATCTTCTCCTCACTGATGTATTATTAACCAAATCAGAAACATTAGAGGCGAGCTACACACTCCAGAGCAGACTCCTAGAGTGTCACAGGACCAGCTGGGGACTTTTCCAGAACCAGTGGTTTGTACAGTGCAGCTTTGGGCACCTATGTATGTTGGCACACCTGCAAATTCTACTGATAAATGCTTATCGACTCAACTTTTGTGCAAATATGCAAGGCAAAACCCTAAGGCATTCACTCAGAAGTAAGTCCCACTGAATCCCACTGAACCCATTTCAAGGTAGAAATAGGCACCGTGTACTTTTGGACTTCTGTTGCTGAGCTAAGAATGTTCGATAGATTTTCTTAAAACCAGAAATCAGTAATAAAATATATTTCTACGCTGCACCTACTCCGTTTCAAAATGCCCTGACATGCAAGTCCACATCATAGATTTGCAGCTGGAGTCCACGGACTTCAATGGGTTGAGGAGAAGGGCATAACTCTGGCAAGGATGGCACTGCTGGGCTTTGGCATCATGAGTAAATCACCTGCAAGGGCACCGCTTCACCCACTGAACTCAAAATGAGGAGCTGACTGCTCATTTACTCCACACAACGAAGCAGCACACAGATTTATCCTGGCAAATACACATCATGGTTTTCAGAAGCAGCCAAGAAATAACCGCCTCTGAACTATGACCAATGGATAACAGATAAAGTGGCATGTTCTATCGGAGCAGCTAGGAGTGTATGAATACAAAAGCTTCAAGTATTGCAGCTCCCATAACTAAAAGAGTTCTGTGTTAGCTTAAAAGCAGACACATTTTTTACACCAAAACTGGGTGCAGCAAAATATATCCCTTTACCTATTTCAGTCTTCTGGGAACAGATGTGAAAAACGGCGCATAAACGGGCCTGAGAAAACAGGTTAGATATTGCAATCTCTGTGCTACTTCACAGATGACGTTTTGGTGGTACACCTAATATGTAATGTGCAGACAAGATATGTCTGCAAAAACAGATGCTTCACATCGGTATGATAGTCAGCAACTGGTTCTATGATGCATGCAGAGTAAAAGAGCTCTATATGCTGCAGCCTAATTCAAAACATGTTTACTTGAACTGTTCAATCTGTTCTTACTTCTTAGTAAGTATGTTTGGGACTGCAACCAAACTGTAAGCTTACACACAATTCATCCAGAAAAACCTATGACCGTGACCATGGGGCTTGATTCACAGGTTACTTTATGATGCCTTCCTTGCTCACTACAGTGACCAGCCCAAGAGCAGAATAATGTGGGAATCTGGAACTCGTGCTTCTGGGATAACAAGAGTTTCAAAATACACCTTCTAGATGGCCCAAGCTGCCACACTGGAGACCCTTAAATTCCTACATGTCAGCTACTCCCAGGCATTAAAAGAAATATCCAAAATAAGAGGCAAACGCAGAGATGGGCAGGCGGAGCCTACTTTAGCAAGGAGGGCATGCTCGGAACTGCTGCAAGCATCACAATGGCTCTTGGGCTGAAGGAAAGACTATCAGCGAAAGCCACAAAACTAACCGATTGCAAAGAGAAAGGTTTAAAAAGTCTTGTGTAACAAAAATAGTCATTGTGCACAAAATTTACCCAAGCAATTAAAAAACAAACTAACAACCTCACAAGTACAGGTTCACATGTATGTGTGGTATATAACAATAGGGAGCACATTTCAGAGCGCGGGATTCAGAGCCAACCGTTATGAAGCCCATTTCATCATAAAGCTCTTTTCTGAAATGCACAGAAATATCACACAGTCTTACCTGTAGAAAATAAATACTGTCAGTACAAATGTTTCACGATCCCTTTAGGCTGTTACAGAAAGAAGGCGGTTCTGCACAGGTTATCAAACACCTGATGGGACTTTACCCGGAGGAGGACTCCTTTTGGCTGCACATGTTCCTGTGGCTTGGTTCACACGCTAAGCGTGAAGATAATTTTGTGCAATGCAGCAGTCACACGTCACCACTGATTCTAAGCTATATTTACACGCGCTTCTGCCTGTGGGCCAAGAGCAGCCTGAAGTAGTGTTGTAGCACTAAAAGGACCAAAAGCTCTGCAGGCACCTTAGAGATTCTCTGGCTGAATTGGGTATGTCGTAAATCCAGGGAGGCGGAGGATCGCCCTGAGGAAGTAGGGGGGGTTGCCTACTCAGGGCAGTGATTCAAGGAAAAGGGGAAAGGCAAATCGTACTTACGTCCAGACTAGCAGTTCCATGCGCTCAAGGACTTCAGCCTGTGGAGCGTGATTTTCTCACCGCCCCTTCCCACACCAGCCCTAAATGCACCCCAAATCCTGCTCCAGGGATTCCCCTATCTCCCAAGAACAGGATTTAAGGTGATTTTGAGCTGCTGGGGGGAGGGAGAGGAAGGTTGCACTGCACAGGCAGAAGGCCTTGGGCTTGTAGGAATACCTGGTTAGCACCCAAGCCCATGCAAGTGTGGTCAGAGTTCTCTTAAGATTCCTACTGGCAAAAGAGACAAGCTTCCTTCGAAGTAGAACTACTTTTTCTACCAGTGGGGCATTACCACACGGGCCCTTGCATGAATTTATCTTTCTTCTCTTCTGATCTGAACTTTGCTCTAAGAACAATTAGAAAACGTCCGCTTTATTTCTACTTAGCAAGCTCCCCCGTGACACCGCAGACAGGTTCCAGGGGAGGGGGAGTATCTGCACTCAAACGTTTTTGTGTGTGTGTGGGGGGGTATGTGAGAAAAAAAAAAAGTAATCTTGCTTAGGAAGTACTTGGCACCTCGTAAGACTAGGACAGCCAAGCAGAATAGTGAAGCTCAATACGTATTCTCGGTCAGACAAGAAAAACAAACTTTCCTATTCTTCCTTGAAACATATCCACACATCATTGCTAAGCCACAAGCCAAGACAACAGAAACTTAATGCACTTAATGCAAATCACTGTGTCCGCTGGCAAAATGTACAACTCCCCCCCCCCCGCACAATCATATGGCAGCATCAAGTGAAAGTGGCATTAAGACATTCTCCCAAACATGGGTCACAAATTAGAATTTTTTGGTGTGAAGCTACTCTGACATTAATAATGTTTTCCATCAATTTTAAAGCTCCCCGTGCCAACCAGGCTGTCTGAATCGGCAGCTTCCCCACGGCAGTTGAAAGAAAACAAGTTGCAAAGACACATTAAAGGTGTTTAGTTGGCTTGCAGATGCTACACGATGGTGCATTTTTATTACATTTCACTCAAACATCCCTTATTGACAGCTTATTACTGTGGGAACATTCTGAGAGAGGGACCCATACAGATCTTTCAGTGAAACTTAATTAAAAAAAAACCCTTTTTCCGTTGCTCCATTCTTTTTTCTTTCTCTGCCTTGGTGTACCCCCCCTTGCTCATAGATGCTGCATACCGAATGAATAAACGCTATGCTACATATGAATTGGATTGATTTAGATTTGTCACTTCTGATTCATGCTTCTATGCCGATTCAGTGTGATCCACAGATTATGACCTCTTTTTTTTAAACAAGGTCACAAATGCACCAGTAACGGTCTAAATCCTGATCATTTCCTATGGTTCCAAGCATCAAATAGTTTTGTTGCATCTGGACTGAGAAGTGAACATGGGTCTGGGGGGGGAATGCTACTAATGCAGGGGAAAAATGATTTCCCTTTCGTTGTTTGAGTGGTGCTTGAAGCGCTGGCCCCGTGGAACGGTTCCGGTTTCAAAACAGTCAGTTCCATGTTGCATTGAACAGGAAAAGATAGGTCTTGAGCTAGAATGTCTGAGAGCAATAGCAGGCTGTATGTTTGCTTCTGCACTCATCTCTCCCCCCCACCCCCAAGAATTACCTCCAATGACCTGTTTCTTTGGGGAGGGGGTGCTCTGGAGCTGCCAGGCTTGGTCCCTGACATCTCCCGATTAAAAAAAAAAAAAGCAACCAGGAGAGCGCTTCCATTCATTAGACCATAGTGGGGCAGATGATCCAATCTTTCTATATGGCCCTCTTACACAATTCCTGCAAGGAGAACGGCTCAGATGCTTGATTGATGGTTCTTGCCTTATAGCACTTCTTTTTAAGTAAGCCAAGCGCCTCTCATTACATCAGGGAGAAGGAGCATCTGTCATTTACACTAATCGTTTAAAATGTTTTAAAAAGTGGAAAATCCAGAGGTCTGAGAGGAAAGCAGGTGCTCAGACTTCCCCCTCTCCAAAAATGTGATGTTCAGGTAAAATTATATAAGCTATCGGTCTAGATCTTAGGAGGTAACCCTGTCTAGAAGAACAACTGGTTGTACATATACAAATAATGGTCTGAAAATACCTTGTCAGTCATACAGGTGAACTACTGGCATTTGCAAAATATTTCCTGTTTCCAAAACACACAGCCCATCGTGTATTTCTGGTGTCTGCCACTACACTTCCTTTATTTCCCCTGGACACATATTAAAGTAAAGGCGTACAAGACATGCATGCAGGTTTGTGTGTGTGTGTGTGTGGGGGGGGGGCTTTTCTTTAAAAAGTCAGGAAGCTAAATCCAAAACATAGTTAGTTTCAACTGTGCCTACAAATCCGCCAGCCAGCCCTTTCAAAAATGCATCTTAAGCTCGGCTCAGGCTGTCCACAGGAACAGTGAGGTGCAGTGTTATCAAGCCTTTACTCAAGCAGACGTTGCTGTCCTCGCCACAACACACTGAGATCCAATGTCTCTTAAGTGATAAAACATCCACAGTGCCAGTGATAAAACATCCAATGGTTGCAAAGCCTTTTTCTTATGCTTTTATCTTAGGGGACCATCCTTAATCACTTTTGTCCTTATTGTCTAGAAGCACTTTTTATGTAAAAAAAAATAAAATCCCTAAAGATCACTTAAAAGATGATCCCAAATGTAAGGGTAATGAAACCATGGACCTGTACTGTAAATAGACCTGTACTTTTAAAACCACGGTCCGGTATGCTTGGCCTGTGCAGTTAGTCCCAGTGCAACTGCAGGTCCTGGGGGTCGAGGAATTCTGTCGAAAACATACTCGGAGCCGTTGCGCTGAGAGGAGTCAACCCTGACGAACTGTTTGGCATGGTAATATCCAGCCATTCCATGTTATCTAAATTTGTGTCTGGAAGATCGAGAGATAAACAGGAATTCGTAGTTGTGAACTGCGAATCAGATGTTTCCATGGGCGACTGTGAATGGTCTATAATGCCTGAATGGTTAAGAAGGTCATTCTGAAGGTCCTCAATGAGAGAGAAAGGTTCTCTGTCCTCGTTACTGCTGCCCATTGGAGGCATTTCATTCCCTGCAGGTAAGGTTCCTTCCAAGAGTGCTTCCAGCTGGTTCTCCAGACAGATAGAGAAATTGCTCGTTGAAACTAAGGAGAGGGGAGGGGCCATTTGGACCTGGGGTGGCGGGCGAGACACCACTGTGTTCACTGGCATTGTGGTGATATTGGCGGTGACTGGTCTCATTTTGGAAATAAGAGGAGGTTCTTCCTTGGTAGGCAGGGAAATCTCTGCTTGCAAGAAAGGAGACAACATGTAGATCAGAAAGGTACTTTTACTGCTAGCATAACCAGTATACAAAAATTCACTTGCTCACTCCGGTGCACAGCTTCATCTAGGCATTTATGCTCTTGGCAAGCTGAATCTACATTACTTTTGGACAAGGCGAATGACTGTTAGGCAATTAACTGCACTTTATGTAATAAAAGGTAGTTGTGAAACCTCCTTGTTGCCACCATCTGGACAATTGTGTCAGGTATGGCTAATGAGACACATTCCACAATCTACCCTTGCACAAGGGACTCGCATGGCTAGTCCCTTGTCAGAGAGCCAATCATTTTCTTCTTGCAGCGAACTGTCATAAGGCTTTTTAACAGGACTCAAAGCGGCTTAGGACCACAGACCTTTTGCACTGACTGCCAGCAATAAGATCTCTCTTCAACCCGCTGGATTCCAAGTAGATTACTTGGGCTCAATGAAAAACATGGCAAATCCCAGCTGGTTAATGGATTGTCATAAACTTGTCTGATGTGCTTAAGGGTGGAATGCTGCCCAATGGCTACAGCTAAAGTTACTCGCATGGTCAACGCTGCACTGAGAATTAGCTTCCTTTCTATGCTGTACGATGAAAAACTCAAAAACAGTCATAACCTGTTCATCCGATAAAAAGGTAACCGCTGATTCTGTAATATTGCTCCCACGGCAACCTCTGCTCTGGGTTACGGTGAAACAGAACATTGTTTCTTTTTTTGATCTTTGCTTCAGTGCGACTTACCTCCACTCTTAATGAGAATATCGAAGAGGTCATCCATCTGCTGGCTGTGTGCGCTGGACATCTGTAACACAGAGAGTTCTTTACTGATTTTCATCACACGGTTGTGAAAGAGGATCCATTTTCAGGACTAGCCGTGGGTCAGGGTCACGTTGGGGACTGCGTTTGTGAGGCTGCAGCGTCCCCTCTCTTTTGTCAGAACGTGGCAAGCCTTCAAGATCCCCATCTGGCTCTAGACAGCAGAAGGGGCACCATGGCATTTGCAGAGGGACTCCTGCGAACAACCAAATATGGTGCAGGTTTCCACTCATTCTGTTGAACACTAGGCAAGATTTGGCAGTTCTGCAACATGTTTCAAAAGGAACACTCCAAAAGGGAGGATTGGCAGCCCCTCCCAGTGAGTATTTAACTCAAAGATAGGCAAGTCATCTATGGAGATTTAAAGTGTACTACAGAATGGCAGCACGATAGGAATGATAGGAATGGCAGACAGAAACCTGCTCTCTTATTAGAATTCACAATCCAATACAAAACCAACACCTTAATAAAAACCAATCTCGAAAGTTTGCTTGTTTTTAATGCCGGTAATCTGCCGGCACCCTTTTCTATGGGGGGGGGCACTTTTCTAACTTCTTCGCTTGGCAATTGGGTCTCTCATAGACGTAAGACGTAACACTTCTTTTCTCCCCCCCCCACGCTTGTTCAACAAAGTTCATTTGTTTGCGCCGGAGGTGCCCTCCCGACACCGCTTTCAATTGGGGGGGGGAACTCACTTTTAAAACTTTTCGGCTTGATACATCCTCTGGATCATTGTCGGTCTATTCACAGACCTCTTGCAGCCTCGTTATTTCGTTGATCTCTTCTGCTTGTCCCGGTTGGCATCGACTATGCTCAGTGTAAAACTGAGCCACACAGTGGACAGACCCTTTGGGGCTAGAAAGCGCCTCAATTCTCCGGCTTTGCGCCGTCGAAGAGGTCGCCCCCCCCCGCGCCCCCGGCTTGGAGCCTTTTACTAAGGTTCACCTGGGGGTGTCACTTGAGGTGGCACCCCTCCGGACCACTGGTGTGTAGATCGCCTCCCCAGAGGTAGAGGAGAGCGACCGCCATCACCGAGCCACAGACTGGAAGTCCCGTCTAAACCAATCTAAAACCCTAACTCAAACACCAACTTGAATAGAGTAACTGTGGCATAGCAGTTAGTGGGTTGGACTATGATGCAGAAGGACCAAGGTTCAAATCCCCACATTGCCTGGAAAGCCTGGCAGCGTAATCCTGGGCCAGTCACTGGGCGATTCTGCATCTAGCATTTGCTCCACATTTTCTCACCCGGGAGGGAAGAGTGCAGCTCAAAACCACATTCAGATACTGACTGCAAAGTCACCCCAGAATGGCCATAAAACGGCCATAAATCTATGCAGAAGGTACAACAAGAACTCGAAAGTGGCATGGAGCCGCCACCATCACTGTTCCACTAACGCCCTATGATTTCCGCATACTGCCACCCTGGAGCGGGCATCATTGGAAGGAAACGGGACGTCTTTAGGGGACGGCAGGGTAGCGGGACATGCACTGCTGTGGTTGTCTAGCTATGACATTGAGAACACCATCTTGGTCTTAAAAAATCTTAACATCTGGAACTAAATAGAGGAGCACTGAAAATGTTTTTATGATGTTTATCTAATTGTTATTAACCGTCTATTTGTAATTTAACATTTTATATTGTTTTATTGTTTTACTTGGCACTATGCCCTGTTAGCCGCCCTGAGCCTTTTGGGGAGGGCGGGATAGAAATCCAAACAAACAAATAAATAAATAAATAAATAAAACCCCGATAAGCAAAGGAAGTGAAAACCAGCATGCAATGCAGAGGGGAACTTCTGCTCCAACGCGGGTTTCGTAAAACGACGGAGGGAAAAGCCAATGCAGCATCAGCCACTCTCTCTGTCTCTCAACCTATCCTGCCTCCACAGGGTTGTTTGTGAGGATTACACAGAGGTGTAGAGAACCGTGCCCGTCGTACAGGGGAAGAAAGGTAGTTTAAACATGTGATAGAGACAGAATTAATGGCTTTTACATCATGTATCAAAGGAGCATATACCAGGATCTGGGAGTGCAAAGAAGACCCCTCTCCACATGGGCAGCGAATATAAGCAAGGTACAAACAGTCACTGCAGGGGGCACTGGGCAGCAGAGAAGAACAGAGAGCTGTACTGTCTTATTTCACTTTCACTCAGTTCATGGCTTTACATGCTAGACACATGATCTTGAAATGAACGGGAGAAAGCTCGCAGGCTACTCAGCATTAGGAAGTGTAAATAAATTTAAGACATAGTGCGATTCAGAAATTCACAGCTTGCTAGGGAGGACACGAAGCCCAAGAGAGACAGGTTGTTTTCAGGAATATACTGCTGGGGTATGAAAAGAAGGAAGACACATTGCCTTTAACCTCCCCGCTGGCTGCTCCTATTCGTGAACGGGCAAAGCAAGAAACATAACATGGCTAAACGTTATCAGCCATTACTGTCTGGCAGACACCCTACCTCTCGTTGAGAAGCCTGCACACTGCGCGTCTGTTTTATGGCTTCTTCGTAGCGTGGGGGGTCTTTTGCCTTGGTTACCGAAGGGCTGAACAGAGGCTGCTGCATGCCATACTGCTGGGACTGAGGTGGAGAGGCAGGCTGCATGAAATAACAGCAATGGTCAGCAAAGCAAGGCAGAGCAGCAAGCAGACCTTACAAGGCACCCCTACAGGGATTCAGAATGCCTTTAGAGCAATAATGCACTTTACCGTCTCCCCCTGCAAACCCCGCTCTCAATACAGCAGAAAGATGCATGTAAACCCCCTGGCTCATTATCTTACATATGATGAGGATTGTTTGATGAAGTTTTTATTGGCCGATACTTATGATTCTGTCACACGCAATGTTGCTAAATATTGTTACTTGGTAATCAAAAAGCGCAGAATGTATTGTAACTCGAGCCAGTTATGATGGAATTGACCGGTTTGGTATTTTAGTAATTAAGGCCATAAGGATCCTATGTTGTAGATTCTGTGCTGTACTATTTTGGTCTATTTTGCTGGTCTTATGACTGTTCTTAATAAACTTACTTAC
>NW_015161997.1:395269-410101 GCF_001447785.1 Gekko japonicus | reverse complement strand
CCATCTTAACATTTGAGAGGTTAACATAAGAACATAAGAGATGCCAATGCTGGATCAGGCCAAAGGCCCATCCAGTCCAACACTTTGTATCACACAGTGGCCAGAAATACCAGGTGCCATCCGGAGGTCCACCAGTGGGGCCAGGACATTAGAAGCCCTCCCACTGTTGACACCCCCCCCCAAAGCACCAAGAAGACAGAGCATCACTTGCCCCAGAGCCCCTATCTATACCTTGTGGCTAATAGCCACTGATGGACCTCTGCTCCACATGCTTATCTAATTCCCTTTTGAAGCCGTCCATGCTTGTAGCCGCCACCACTTCATGTGGCAGTGAATTCCATGTGTTAATCACTCTTTGGGTGAAGAAGGACTTCCTTTCATCCATTCTAACCCGACCGGTTCTGTGCTGCAGCCTGAATATTGCAAAGTGCCACCCTCCAAAGAGCGCCTGTGCACTGTCAGCCCCTCGTCTGAAACAGTAACAGACAAATCCTCTCTCTGGCACTACTTAGCTGGTGGTTCAGAGAAGGAGATGTACCTTCTGAGGAGCACTGGGTCCATTTTGCACTTGGCTTCCTGAGTGAATGGTTGCACTTGACGCCTGACTAAACAAAGGCTGCTGGAAGGTTGTCACAGATTGATTTTGATAGGAGAACATTGCATTGGGTGAGGTAGAAGGAAATACCTGTAAAAACAGAATTTATTTAAACCTGTTATATATACTTCAAATAAAACAAACATGGTTTACAATGACAGCAAAATAGTCTCTAATACAGTCAGTGGTTACGACAATAAATCCTAAAGGAAATCAAGTCTGGAGAGAATCCAAATGCCTTATCAGCTTTTGAAAAGCCTCAAAAGATGGACAACCATGATGGGGAAAAGACTACTTTGTGCTCCCATGGATGAAAATTACTGTGGTGAGTGAATCTGTTGTTGATCTTAAGGGCCAAAGAAACAGTCTTGGTGTGGGAGGGAGTGTTCTCTAAAGGACGGAGCTAGCTGTGTAATGCTTTAAATCTCTGAACTACTAACTGGACTGGGCTTTCAAGCTGGTGATCTTCTTGCAATATAGTTTGGCACTGGTGGATCCCTCACAGTTAAGATGAGTTAGTCATATGATACACCAGGTGCAGGCTATGAACACTCTTCAAAGGCAGTCCCCTATGGAATGTCTTGCAACAGTCACGCCTGAAATTTACAAACGACTGCTATCAGACCCAGTCATCCAAAATAACCTGCTTTAGTACTGGCTAAATAGCAGCTAAATAGGAGCTGCGGTGGCTCAAGTGGTTAAGATGCTGAACTGCAGGCTGTGGAAGGTCGGTAGTTCAGCAGTTCGAGACCCGAGTGCGCCGCATGACGGAGTGAGCTCCCGTCTCTAGTTCCAGCTCCTGCCAACCTAGCAGTTTGAAAGCAAGAAATTGCAAGTAGATTAATAGGGACCACTTCGGTGGGAAGGTAACAGCGTTCCGTGCGCCTTGGCGTTTAGTCACGCCGGCCACATGACCACGGAAACGTCTTTGGACAGCGCTGGCTCTTCGGCTTTGAAACGGAGATGAGCACCGCAACCCTAGAGTCGGACTCGACTGGCTTTCGAGCAAGGGAACCTTTACCTTTACTTTAAATAGCAATTGCCATGTTCCATACCAACAGTGTGACTGTGCGTGCGTGATCCCAGAGGACCCTCTGTGGGTTGTCTTGGGCATCTGAGAGCCCACTGCACCCATGGGCCTCCACGTGTGGATTATCTCAGTAGCCAGAGTATAGCTGTGTGCTAGTGAGTGGGCAAAAGGGGCTGCTGGGTCCCTAAGGTGAGGTACAGAGGCACCTCCATTCAGGGGGGAAGCTGTGCCAGCTGGTGAGAGGTATGGGGCTGAAACCAAGGGCTTATCACCTATCATCATTCCCCTCCGTTAAACGAGGAGCCTTCCTCCAACAGAACAGGCTTGTGTGAGGTTGTACAACCTTCAACAGACAAGACGGTTTCATTATAAAAAGTTAATGGTCTGCTTGAACGGGCCACAGCTTCAAATAAATCAGGCGTTAAGTAAGAGACGTTTTATGTCAGAAAATCTGAACGTGATTGAGACGCATTGTCATTTAACTGAGTACTACTGAGAAGATGCAAAACTGAGTATGTAGTTCACTTATCGAGTTCTTGGTGAAGGACTCTCCTCATGTGTCACTGCTGATATGTCAGCAAAACAAATGTTCAGGAACGTGGGATTATTTGTCTGCTCTACAGAAAGCTGCACACCCCAAACCAAGGGGACTTCCCATCAGGCATCTGAGAGTGCATTCATGCTACTGCTGTTCCGGGTCACACAGAGAAACTTCAACCTGAATCTAAGGGACAGAACACCACACCTTAAAAAGGATATTATAGCTTTGGAAAAAGTGCAGAAAAGGGCATCTCGAATGATTAAAGGGTCGGAACACTTTCCCTATGAGGAAAGGTTAAAGCGCTTAAGGCTCTTTAGCTTGGAGAAACGACGACTGAGGGGTGACATGATTGAGGTTTATAAGATTATGCATGGGAAAGAGCAGGTAGAGAAAGAGGTACTTTTCTCCCTTTCTCACAATACAAGAACCCGTGGGCACTCCATGAAATTGCTGAGCGGTCGGGTTAGAACAGATAAAAGGAAGTACTTCTTCACCCAAAGAGTGATTAACACTTGGAATTCACTGCCACAGGAAGTGGTGTCAACAGTGGCAGGGCTTCTAATGTCCTGGCCCCACTGGTGGACCTCCTGATGGCACTGGTATTTCTGGCCACTGTGTAATACAGAGTGTTGGACTGGATGGGCCTTTGACCTGATCCAACATCTGCGTCTCTTATGTTCTTAATAAAGAAGTGCAATACTAAGTCTGGAAGCCACTTCCACAGTATATCCTGTTTAACGTCAGACCCTATACCTAAAGAGCACATGGGTAAATTTACAAGCAACGAGGAAGGGAATTAACTTGCTGCAGCTACTCATGTGGCAAATCACCAACCTTTCTGTTCTGTGGTGTCTGACCAAGCACATGCTGTTGGGGACTGTCTGGTTTAGGGGGTGAAGCGTGCATCTGCGGCACGTTCTGGACCAAGCCGGAAGAAGTCGATATTTGTGCCACGTTTAGAATTCCTGGTTGTGGTGGAGCCTACGGGAGGGAGAGAATGGCTTGATTTCACAGGAGACAGAAAACAGCAGCTTTAACAGCAGCAGCAGCAGCAGCGCCTCCTAGGCACGTGCCGCTCAGCTTTGTCCCTTGGCCTGACACATGAAACATGCAGTGATGCCACAATGCCAGGTCAGATCAGGTCACTGGTCCCTCTTGTCCTGTTCTACGTGCCCAGGCTGCCCGAGGCTGCCCAAAGTCTTCTGCAAAGGTCTTTCCCAGGCCTGTTAGTAAAGTCCCTTTCAACCAGAGTTGCTCAAGACTGATTCTCGGACCTTCTGCATTCAAGCCATGCATTCCTTCTTTGAGTAACAGCGCCTCCCATAAGATGACAAGATGTCTTCTTTAGAGACAAAGAAATTAAGCACTGCAGGGGGGGAAAGGGAGCCCTTTATTATGCTATCAACACACGGGAGGTTCTGTTGGCCTAGCATCTGCATGTGTTCCTCGTAACGCTTCAGAAAATGTGGCGGGAGAGGACTTAGATAAAACCTAACAGATTTAGGATAATTCCCCTCACCTTATTACTTGCCTGGACTCATCTGTATCCAACTCCGTGTCAGCTAGGATTTATTGCAAGAGTTCAAAAAGATGCACTTGAGTCACCAGCAGTCTTCCAAATTACAAGAATGTGCACCTTCTTTAAAAAGTATGAACTTGCATGTGCAAAACATCTAATCTTTTATTAATCTCTGTACACACAATGTTCCCTCACTAGAGGATTTACTTACTATCTGCTCCTTTCTCCCCTTGCTGTTCCCTTAAACCCTCCTCAACCTTTGACAGTGGAATGTGAAAGGCGGACCACAGTTGCAGATGGAGCAAAGCCACCAAAAAGAGCATCCAGATGTGTCCTAAGCAGTCCCTTATGAAAAGCCACAGGTACAATTCCTTCAGGTCAGTTGCTCCTCTGAGCTTACTGAACAGGAGATGTTCAAACTGGATTTTGAGTAGTGATATCCGAAAGTACTCCCCTGGTAAACAGCAGCATGGGAGTGTGCGTCTAGATTTGGATCGAGGGAGTTTTCCAAAAACCTCTTTCCCCTTACACCATTTTCTTGACTTCAGATGGCTTCCCAGAGTGGCTCTTTACTCTGCTGGAGGAAACACATACCACTTATGTTTTCCTCCTATGGAGGATCATATAAAAGTTGGGGAAACGGTGCAAGGAGAAAAGGTTAACCCTTCTTTTTCATGTGGCAGCCCTGACTCTAATGGCCTCACCTTGCTGCTCTTTACCAAGTAAAAAGGTTTTCATTGCTAGAATATGCAATCTCCAGCATCCCATCTCCCAAAACATTCTTTTACAAGATAGTTCTTTGTTCTTTTGTTGGTCCAGCCATACAGTATTTAAAAGGTCAGTATTTTATGATCCCTGAATTCATAAAAAACAGGTTGCTTATCAGTAACTGGTGATCTTCGAGTGGTCATCTGTGCATTCACACCCATGGGTTTAGTGCGCACGCGCTGAATCGATCGGTGCTGTAGCAAGCTCTATTTTAACGGATTTTCGCGCCTAGTCCCACTGGGCATGCGTGATCGATTCAGCGTGTGCGCACTAAGCCCATGGGTGTGAAGCACAGAGACCACGAAGATCTGCTAGTTTCCCCCAGGAAATTCAGTGTAGAAATGACCTGCGTTTCCAATGGCTCTGATTCAAGTGGCCCAAAGCAGAGGAAAGCTTTCCTACCTGTACTTGGACATTGCCCACGGGGAGCTGCACTGAGGTGGCTGGATTTGGACCCTGGAGAGAGAGCGGCAAAAGCAGTTGTGCTGTTCCTTGTGCAGTAAGTACAGCCTGTGGCTGAGCCACCATGGCTGTCTGAGGCTGCCTGTGCGAGCTTACGTAAAACTGAGATATGATGTTCTGGGGTTCCGCTTTGGCCAAAGGAACCTCCTGCTTGATAACAAGAGCCTTTTTGGCAATGAGATTCTGGACTCCCACTGAGGCAGGTTGTCCCAAAGATTGGCCGGCTTCAGACAGTGATTGTCTTCCGTCAGAGCAGTCCGCTAAAGCACCTTCCTCTTTGACTGCGGGGCTGCCATGCTTCCGATTCAAAGTGGGTGCCGCTGAACTTGCAGGGGTCTGGGACGGCTGCTGGTGACCCCTTTTTTCCACTTCGAGCTGCATTTTCAGCACTTCCACCAGCTTCTGCTCTTGTTCCAGTTTTTTCTTGAGCTCTTCAATTTGCTTCTCTTTCTCTTTAAGCTTGCGGTCCTTTTCGGCCGCTGCCAGTTCGGTACTTGGTGCACTCCCACCAATGTGGCCATCTTCACCGGCAGATGCTCTAACAGGTGACATGCCCGGGAGATGTGGTGGTGACATCAGAGTCATGATTTCGGTTAAAGTGTCCGCCATGTTAGTGTCATCTGTGCTACGATTCGACTGCTCTGAAGGAGATGGGGAAATGGGCAGAGAGGAACTGAGGCATTCCATATAGGTTGATTTGCTGCCAGTTCCGGTAGATGGGTTTTCCGAAGAAAAGCAGCGAACAGAAGTAACTGTTGGCTTATTTAATGCACTGACAGGGACTGCGGCAGCCACTTCCCCGGGATTACTTATATTGTTAGCGGCTGGTGCACTGCTTGTGCTGACAGAATTATTATTAGGATCCTGATAGAGTTTCAAACGTTCAATAAGATCCATTTTAGTTCCGGACACAGGTAATCCCCTTAGCTTTAGTTCCATTTTCAGTTCAGCCACCTGATATTAAAAAAAAAAAAAAAAGGTAAGTGAAAAATTAGGCTGTGAAGGCCGACTAGCCTCTCACAAACTCCACATGCAAGCTCCAACACACACGTGAGGCTCCTGCAGTCATGAGGCTTCCACATTCACTGTCACCTCGGTTACATAACCTCCTTTGCATGTGCAGGAACATCATTAACATTACAGTACAGAGGCAACTTGGAGCTGCGGTGGCTCAAGTGGTTAAGACGCTGAACTGCAGGCTGTGGAAGGTCGGTAGTTCAGCAGTTTGAGACCTGAGTGTGCCGCATGATGGAGTGAGCTCCCGTCTCTAGTTCCAGTTCCTGCCAACCTAGCAGTTCAAAAGCAAGAAATTGCAAGTAGATAAATAGGGACCACTTCGGTTTGTCAGCATCTCTCAATGTCCTCCACACTGAGAGACAAACCCTCTGGTCTCTTGCAGGAAAAACTTGTTCCCCTCTATAGAGGGTTTGTTTCTCAATGTCAGTGCGCCTTGGTGTTTAGTCGTGCCGGCCACATGACCACGGAAACGTCTTCGGACAGCGCTGGCTCTTTTGGCTTTGAAATGGAGATGAGCACCGCAACCCTAAAGTCGGACTCGACTGGCTTTCGAGCAAGGGAACCTTTACCTTTACCTATAGAGGCAACTGCCTGTGCCTAAGTGAGAGCTCTTTTGAAGCCCCAGATCAAAGGCAAAGTGCTTAGCTTGTTTGGTATTTTGGAGGAAGAATTTGTTTTCTGTTACAGTAGTTATATATCTGCATCTCTAAGGCACAGAGGATTTTTTTTGTAGCAGCCAGAATCTTATGTTTAATATTAAGTTTGTAGTGTTTGATGTGATGTTATTTTAAACCTACTTGAACATATTTTTGGAGAGAATGGTGCGCAAATGTGTGTAATAACTAACTGAGTAATTAAGAAAACCACCCAAAGTGTAACACAGGTAAAACGGTCAGCTCAGGACTTTATACTTTGAAGCCCAGCAGGTGGGCCATGATCAAGCAAAAGGTTAAGTGCATGAATTTACATTTTTAAGTACAGAATTGTAAAGAAATGATGTACGCTCAAGAGCTCTGCAGTTTTATTAGTGATAATGTCTTGTCTGCAGGATCACAGTCCTTTGCTAGGTGTGTGTGTGTGTGTGTAATCAAATGACTGAAACGACTTTCAGTTTCCTGTTTTCCTCTATTGTAAAAGCTGAGAATCTGCTGGCTTCAACCCCCGAAGACTGACTAGAGGACTCACTAGAGGTCTCTCTCCTTCCACGCACAGAAGGCTTTGCAAAATATCTGTGAAGCCAGGACACCTTAGCAATGACCTCATTCATTTTGAAGCACCAGCTGTGGTTCAGGCCAGGCTCTTCCCTAACTAAGTTAAGGTTAAGGTAAAGGTTCCCTTGCTCGAAAGCCAGTCGAGTCCGACTCTAGGGCTGCGGTGCTCATCTCCGTTTCCAAGCCGAAGAGCCAGCGCTGTCCGAGGACGTTTCCGTGGTCATGTGGCCGGCATGACTAAACACTAAGGCGCACGGAACGCTGTTCCCTTCCCACCGAAGTGGTCCCTATTTATCTACTTGCAATTTCTTGCTTTTGGACTGCTAGGTTGGCAGGAGCTGGAACTAGAGACGGGAGCTCACTCCGTCATGCGGCACCCGGGTCTCGAACTGCTGAACTACCGACCTTCCACAGCCTGCAGTTCAGCGTCTTAACCACTTGAGCCACCGCAGCTCCCTAACTAAACAGATGACCAATTCAAGAAGGTCATCAGGACTGTTATTAGTCATTTACTAAAAACCCCTTGTCTTTAATCCAGCTCTTCCCCCAAGAGACTCGGGGATCTTGTGCATAGCTCCCCCTGTCCTCACATCTATCCCCATGATACCCTTTGTGAGGTGGGTGAAGCTGAGAAACAGCGACTGACCCAAGCTCTCCAGTTAGTTTCATAGCCGGCCTTGAATCTGGGCCACTCCAGTCCAAGGCCAACAAGCTCTCCACTACACTGCTCCAGTGGTCAATTACATTCATGTTTACACCCAGTTATCTCCCAGTTTGTCAGCATCTCTCAATGTCCTCCACATTGAGAAACAAACCCTCTGGTCCCTTGCAGGAAAAACCTGTTCCCCTCTACAGAGGGTTTGTTTCTCAGTGTCGAAGACATTATAACACCAAGGACATTTTCTCAGTGTCAAGGACTATAGCACCAGACAGGGGCTTCCAGTTGCCTATTTTACAACAGCTTACAGCTCCTCGATTAGGTTGTGCCTTTATGCTTGCGTGATTCAGTGTCTTCCCATCAGAGGGAGATTTGTGAATCTGCCTTACCACAAAAGAATCTGCCCATGCAGTAGTAGGGAACCAGAATCGACTGCTCGTATTCTGCCTCAATGTGAATTTTATGTCAAAGCGCAGGATGTCTTGATTAGCCCTGTTCTTCATAACGGGCATAGCCCTCCCAAAAGTGAGGCTTGTCTCCCTTCTCTTATCAGATCAGTGTTCCCATATTACCCTCTCAGTAGCAAGGTTTCTTCTGATTGCTATGAGAATCAGGGAATATAAATTAAAGTTCTGGAGAGGTTATTGATTTGGATTGTACTCTGTATATTTTAGGAGCTGCAGTGGCTCAAGTGGTTAAGACGATGAACTGCAGGCTGTGGAAGGTCGGTAGTTCAGCAGTTCGAGACCCGAGTGTGCCGCATGACGGAGTGAGCTCCCTTCTCTAGTTCCAGCTCCTGCCAACCTAGCAGTTCGAAAGCAAGAAATTGCAAGTAGATAAATAGGGACCACTTCGTTGGGAAGGTAACAGCGTTCCGTGCGCCTTGGTGTTCAGTCATGCCGGCCACATGACCACGGAGAAGTCTTCGGACAGCGCTGGCTCTTCGACTTGGAAACGGAGATGAGCACCGCAACCCTAGAGTCGGACTCAACTGGCTTTCGAGCAAGGGAACCTTTAGCTTTACCTTTTTACCTGGATATTTAAATACTGGTTTTGTTCAATTTTAATTCATGTCAATAAAGGTACTGACTGTCTTTTGTGAGATTTGCTTTTTTTCCACAGAGAAGTCCGCTGCTGACCATACTACAGTCAGGAGCTGCCAGAGGAGCAATGCCTTGGGATGAGGTCACGTTGTGGGGCTGTTTCTTAATGCTCTTAATGCTAGAAACGGGAGAAGACCACATAGTTTGTTTGACTCTGGTTTAGAATCTATTCCCTTTATAGCAACTGCAGGGGGAGAAAAAGCTTACGGAACTCTGCTAACTCACATGGAAAAGTTATCACACTTCTGGAAAAAACGCTTGTTTTGCTATCTCATGCACCCAGTATTTCCCAGGACTGATATGTTTCAGGACAGCTACACCACAATAGAACTTCCAGCAAGGTCAAAGTTTTCCTTCTCAGGTCTTTTAAATGTTAGTTCGTGGCCATGTTTCAAATTTAAGCATTAAGGTAGTTAAAAAGAAGGAAAAGGCCCTCAGAGACACGGCAAAAGAGGCAAAGCCAAACCTGATATTGTTCGTATTTCTGATGGACTGTACACCTTGCATTTGCAAATACACTTTGCTAATTTTATCTATTTTTATTATTCCCAGTGCTATGTTATCTTAAACCATATAATGCAGACACGGCTTGTCATTTTTCTGCCTTTTACACATACCAAATCTTCGCTTTGCCTGGCTTAAACTGATGCCAAGCACCCAAGATTACATATAACATTCAGGGAAGGTATTGCTTCTTGATCTTTCAGCCACCTTCAAGCATTGCCTTCTCTGGGAACTGGCTTTTTCATGTCATCATGCAATGCCAGACTACATGATCCCTGGTTGGCTGGAAGAAGACAACATTTTCAAAAACAGGGCCAAAAGAGCTAAATGAAGTTGTGACGTGGGGGGAGGGGTTGAGGAAAACATCCTCTCACTCCACAGAAAGCATTCCCTCTGCACCAAAAACATTCAGTTCTGAAAAGTCAGAGCAGTACTAGGTTTACCTTTAAGTCATCCAGGCTAGGAGGCAGAGGTCCTGGTTTTCTATTGGAGATAGTATTGTTCTGTCTTTGAGTGCTGGCTGCAGTTGACAATGTACTACTGTTCAAAGCGGTCAGTTGTCCATTCCCACTGGTGCTCTGATTGTCATTCACCGGCCTTCGGAGAGAAAAAAATACACACAAGACACAACTAAAGCTCATACCAACGGCTTTCTCTTCTGCTACGTTACATTATTTTAAAAATCTCAAGTAAATGTCCATTTCACTCAAACATTTCTTGTATGCTACATGAGCCAGACTATAATATTAAAATATTATATATGAAAACTGTTTGAAGGAATTCATGTCGGAATGAGATTTAAATATTTCATACACTGCATCCAAAAAAATGTTTTTCTATGCATTGAACCACAATGCAGTTTGAACTAACCGGCATGTCATCATCCTGAAACGGTTGTGCGTGAGCTGACCAGCATTTTCTGGAGAAGGAAAAGTGGCAGCCAATGTTCCCTCTAAGCTGTGGAGTCTTGTGAGCAAAAATTCTACTTCGTGAGCTACTGGCATTCAAGTTGTGAGCAAGTGATTTGACTCCTGCATAAATTAGTCTGCTCTGGAGCCATCCTCCCTGAGCTAGGATGAAAATGTGTGCGCTGGAGGCTAAAAAACTGTGAGCTAGCTCACACTAACTCAGCTTAGAGGGAACACTGGTGGCAGCCTACCTGCTCCTGGCACCTTTCACAATCCCCAGATCGAGGCTCTGCCCACCAGACACAGTTCAGCTTTGGTGTATGAAATAAATACCTCCATGTCACATGTCCAACATGAGCAGTAGCTCACACTCGGCAAAACCATGGCGCTATTTCTTTCTGGTGGCAGCATCTAGCAGCCCAGCCCTCAGATGTGCCGGCATTTAACTGTGCCAAGTAAAGTTAGTCAGTATTTTGAAGTCCGTTTGGACTACAGGCTTTGGAATTCACACGGTGTGTGTAAATCTGGGAGCTGATCCTGGTCACGTTTAAGTGGGCAATGCTGTACTTAGTACTATCACAGGCCACCCTCCTAACAGACACCTCTGATTCATACACAGTGCTGTTGAATCATCTTAAAGTGCTGCAGTGTCTTGCAGGCATTTGTGTGCCCAGCTGTGCCACTACAATGACCCTTGCACCAGTTGTATCCTTTTCCCCCCTGCACAGCAGATCACAGACTTGGGTTGCAGAGTTTAAATATTTAGACGTTATCGGTATTAACATGAATGTATGGCATGAAGCTTGTGCTGTTCCCACACATGCAGAAACACCACAGGTTCCCCCCACCCAATGTTCCCTCTAAGCTGTGGAGTCTTGTGAGCAAAAATTCTACTTTGGTGCCTGCTACACGGCAGGGAAACCACGAGGCAAAGCGCGGCTAAATAGAGCCGCTCCAACGTTGAGACGCTGCGGCGGGATCCCACGGATCCCCTGGCTGCGGCGCCTCTTCTCCCCGGCAAGAGCAGACGCCGGGGAGGACGAGCCCGATGGGAGGGGGAGGCTGCCGAACTGCGCATGCCCGAGCATGCGCAGTACGGCCGGGGGCTGGGATGCGGCGGCGCAAGGACGCGCCGCCGATCCCACGGCCTGCTTGGGGCGCTCCAGACGGCTGCAACCACCTAGATAGGTGGTTCGTTTTTGCAGCGGGGTATCGCCATTTGGGCCGGATCAGGGACGGAGACGGCACGCTCGCCAGATGTTGAGGTGGGATTGCGGCCGTTTGCTCCGCCCCCGTTCCATCCCGCTCCCAGCCCAAATGGGCTCGTATGAACAGGGCCTTTGTTGAGCTACCAGCAGTAAAGTTGTGAGCAAGCGATTTGGCTACTGTGTAAATTAGTTTGCTCTGGAGCCATCCCTTCCTGAGCGAAAATCTGTGGGCTGGAGGCTAAAAAAACTGTGAGCTGGCTCACCCTAACTCAGCTTAGAGGGAACACTGGCCCACCACCCTTCCTCAAACTGCTCTCTTCTAGCTGAAATCTTCTTTAATGCAGCAACCCAACTTTCTCCTCGACCTGCCGCAAAATCCCACAATACCCAAGTGGGCCTGGGCAGCAGAGATTTCTCCCTATCAGAGGTTGGTTTCGCTCCCATGGAGGATTAAAAAAAATAAAAAGACAATGCTTGCCAACACTTGACATACTTGAGCGGGGCAGGAAGAATCGTCTGATAGTTGTAGTGCTGTTGCTGTTGGCTCAGGATCTGCAGTTGCAAGAAAAGCTGCTGCTGCTGGAGCAAGCGGGCATAGTTGGAGTCCATCTGCGGCTCGGTCTTCTCACCTTTCTGGTCTGGGGGGATGTACTGGTGGTACTTGAGCTTCTTCACTCTGGGCTTGGGGTCTTTGGATTTCTTGCTCCGGGGCTTGTCACTCGGGTTCTTGGGGTGAGGTTGCTATTCGTAGATGGGAAGCAAAACAAAACAAAACAGGTGCGAGTCACCCACACTCACAATGCAGACGCTGCGCTAAGCAGAGAAACACCCTTCTAAGCTCATGGACTTCAACGGACTTAGGAAGGAGTCATTGTACACTTAGGATGCCATCGTGAATACCCCTCCAATACAGTGGGAATGTAAAGTGTGAGGGTACTATGGACATTTCCCCGGGGACTTGGTAACGGAGCAATAACCTGTTTGCACACCGTTTTCGTTCCAAAATCAATCAATTGCCAGGGGCAGTGTGAAAAGCAAGTGGGCACATCTAAAGTGACAAGCAACTGAAAAGGTCCCTGTACTCCACTTACTGATTCGTGGTAATACCTTTAATTAAAGGCTTGCCCACCACCACCATTCATAGTACTTCCTGGTTGGATTAGTATGAAATCTTTTGAAAACCATCCAGAAACTTTAGTTGGTTCAAAAGGATAACAGGTGCTAGCCACAGAATATGTAATACTTGTATTACAACCGCTTCACTGTCAGCATTACCCCTTAAAGACATAAAGTATCTGGGTCCAATACATTTAAGGAAACTCCTGCTCCCTTTTGAACCTTCTGCTGAGGTCTATGAGCATATCCTTACTTACTTCCAATGTCTAGGCAATACTCAAATCAGCCTGCAAAAAGCTTTGCAGATAGGGACACCCTTATTATGGAATGTTTTATGTTTAGCAGCTCATCAAGCTCCCCCACCCTACAAGTCCATTCAGAGGTTGACCAAGACTTGTGCAGGGGAGTTGGGACCTCAGCAGGGTATAATGCCATAGAGTCCACTGCCCAAAGCAGCCATTGTCTCCAGAAGAACTGATCTTGGTCATCTGGAGATCAGTTGTAATAGCTGGGAAATTTTCTGTAGGGGAAATGATGTGGTGTGGGTTGGGAACACGGTGATTTCTGGGAGATCTCTAGGCCCCACAGGGAGACTGGCAACTCCAGTGACCGTTTAAGGGAAGATTGGGAGATGTATTTTATCGCAGGACACATTCAATGACTCCCAACAGCAACAGCAACCAGTTTAGAATGTTAGCGGCAAAGGCCAATCAGGCCACATATGCAAATGACCTCTGTGTTCCGACTGGCTACAGAAGAGAGAGGAACTGCAAACTGTTTAGAACGTTGGAGGTGGGACTCAGGCAACGCAGCCAGTGGATAGGGACAGCTTCTGAGCCAACTGATTTAGGAGCGTGTGGAATGTTCAGAAAGTGCCACTCCACTTCACAATTATATATAAGGAGAGATTCTGTACACTGTGCTCCCTTTGGCTTTGTTGTTGAGGGGACAAAGTGGCACAAATGAATAAAACGGGAATGAATTCCATGCTCCTCATTTCTCTGCAGTGTGCCAAGTCTAGGCATTAGGCAGATAAAAATGAGAATCAGTGAGAGAACACTTCGATCTTGATTTCTTCGCTACCTTAAATTCTTAGGATTACTGGAAATAACTGTGCTCCTTCACATACTTACACACCTATGCTATTTCGGGGCGTGAAGTTTTTTTAGGCAACCTGCCATCACTTGTATAATTCGGCTTTGCTGAACAGCCTACTATGAGAAGCGGGATTGATCTTTTGTCCCTTAGCAAAGAGAGACAAAGCTATGTGGTTTTTTTTACAGGATTATTACCTTATGACCCCTAATTTCAAGAATAAAACAAAATTACTAAATGACCCAATGGCACATCTTAAGTAAGTGCCCTCCCCCTCCCTGAGTTAAGTGCAACCACTGAACATATTTACCAACTGCTGGCTGAAAGGCATTTATTTACTCCTTTTACATCCCATCCTTCTCCTCCAGTGGGTGCCCAAAGCAGCTGACACCACTCTCCTGTCCTCCACTTGATTCTCACAACAGCCCCATCAGATAGGCAAGGCTGAGAGCGTGTGACTGGTCCAGGGTCACCCAGCAAACTTCTATGGCACAAGTGGGGATTCAAACCCAGGTCTCCCAGATTCTTGTCCAACTCTTTAGCCACTGCCCTGCACTGGATCTCAGGGGGGAATGCACATCCCCACACACATCCCTCCTGAGCCATGCAACAGAGATGTGCCCATCCATTTCTGCACCAGCACTGCTTATACACATACTCCCAGGCATGTATCTTCCTTCCTAGATCTCCCTTGCTACTTTTAGCAAATGTCTACACAGTATACACACTATTTGTACTTATGTAAATTTCCAGCTTTGCATGCCTGCGTATGAAAACCAACAAGGTGTCATACTATTAGCTCACACTGTCCTGCTGCAGACAATTTAAAAGTGAACACTTAGGGAGGCAGAGGAGAATTTTAAAAACATATTATTTGTAGCAAGGAAACAAGTTTAAAACTATCCCCCCCCCGCCCCAACCATAATCTCTGAAAACCTCAGAGTAACCTATCCCATATGCTCAGGGAATTAACTCATCACAGAAATATTTGATGTATTTTTCTAGTAATAAAATCAAGAAGGAAACCAACACTGTTGGCCACCAAACTAAACAGTGCCTTGATTAAAGGTTGTCTCTTTGTATTAGAGAGAATGCCG